>NW_008581770.1:0-9489 GCF_000691845.1 Merops nubicus
CCTCCTCACCTGCCTCCTCACCTGCCTTCTCACCTGCCTCGCTGCGCCAGCGTGCCCGGAGGGGCAGGGGAGCCGCCCCACACAGGCCGCCTGCTGCCGAACCTTCGCCCCCTTCGGGTCAAGGGGCCCCTCTGCAGAGGGATCTGGACAGGCCGAATCGATGGGCCGAGGTCAACTGCGTGAGGTTCAGTGAGGTTCTGGACTTTGGTCACAACAACCCTAGGCAACGCTACAGCTAAAGCTGCCTGGCAGAAAAGGACCTGGAGATGCTCATGGACAGCCACCTTGGCCCAGATGGCCAAGAATGCCAACAGCATCCTGGCCCATATCAAAAATAGCGTGGCCAGCAGGAGCTGGGAAGAGATTGTGCCCCTGGACTCAGCATGGGTGGGGACACATCTTGAGTACTGTGTTCAGCTGGGGGCACCACAGTATAAGAAAGACACTGAGGAGCTGGAGCAGGTCCAGAGAAGGGCAACAGGGCTGGTGAAGGGCAACAAGGCTGGGGAACATGGTTTTTGAGGAGCAGCTGAGGGAACTGGGATAGTTTAGTCTGGAGAAGAAGAGGCTGAGGGGAGACCTTATTGCTCTCTACAGCTCCCTGAAAGGAAGTTGCAGTGAGGTGGGTGTTGGTCTCTTCTCCAAGGTTAACAGCAATAGGACAAGAGGAAATTGTGTTTAGATTGGGTATTAGGAAGAATTTCTTTC
Source organism: Merops nubicus (assembly GCF_000691845.1). Classification (NCBI taxonomy): domain Eukaryota; kingdom Metazoa; phylum Chordata; class Aves; order Coraciiformes; family Meropidae; genus Merops; species Merops nubicus. Next base: position 709 of record NW_008581770.1, read on the forward strand.
CTGACAGAGTGGTGAGGCATTGGCTCAGGCTGCCCAGGGAGGTGGTGGAGTCACCATCCATGGATGGTTCAAAAAACATGTATATGTGGCACTTCAGGGCGTGATTTAATGGTCATGATAGTGTTGGGTGATGGTTGGGCTTGATGATCTTAGAGGTCTTTTCCAACCGTAATGGTTCTATGAGTCTGTGATTCTATGACCTCCCTCATGCTGCCTTTTCTTTTTGCACAGAACCAGTTTGTGTACAGAGATGGTGGCTACGCTGCAGAAGTGCCGATGCCGTACAGAGCCCCGGGCTGTGTGATACCAGAAGCCCCGGTCGCTCAAGGGGCCACGGCAGAGATCTTTGAGGATCCTTGCTGTAATGGCACGCTTCGAAAACAAGTGGCCACCCTGGCAAAAGAGGACAGCAGCACCCAGAGGTACAGCGCTGACCCCACGGTCTTCGTTCCCGAGCGGGTCGCCCGGGGAGAGCTGGATGAGGACGGGTACATGACGCCGATGCGAGACAAAGCTAAAACAGGTAAAGTATTGTCCTTCCAGAGAAGCTCTTGGTCTAGCCTAACTCTTTTCTCTCTTTTTTTAAATCAGAAGCTTTTCACCAAAAATGGCTTCATCGAGTAACCCAGCAAGGTTGAAACTTTCTGACTAGGTTAATATGTCTTTGCATGGGGATTCATTTTCCTTTGCTTAATTTTCTCCTTAGAAAAGCTCAAACGTGCCAATATGTCAAGTTCAGTAATTCCCCCTTTTCTTTCTGGGAAATAATGAGAGGAATGAAAAAAATCCAAAGCTAATCAAAATCCAAACACAAATCTTCATTTATTTCCAAGAAAAAGGTCTGTCTTTGGCCAGCTGTAGTCTCCACTTCCCTTTGTTTATTGATCGTCTTTATCTTCATGGCATTGTGCTTGGTAAATGTCATGTTGAACATATCACAGAACTGATGTACACAGTTGGCATCTTATACCCAAGAGAAGTTTAGGATTGAAAGAACAAGATGTGCTTCAGAGAGACCATCACTGCAAGGTGAAGTTTGCCTACATCTGTGCCAGCTCAGAGTGCTACGCTTCCAAGTTTGCCATCATTCCTCTCTTTTTAAACAGTGACAGCAGGCATTTAAATGTGAAGGGATGTGTCATTAATAATTTGCTTTCAAACCTTTGCACTAGCTTTAAAGAAATTAATTAATGCAAATGTAAATGCCAAGTAACCACTGTGTTTGTTAATAATTTGGAAGCCGCTTACCCTTTCTGTTTGAAATGGAAGAAGCCCTGGGGCTTGACCCAGGCCAGTGCCAATTGTGGGAGTGCACTCATGGCCCTCCACTTCAGTGACCACCCGTGCAATAAGAGGTTTGATGCTGCGAGTTGGCCTCAGTGAGAGCACACACGTGGTCACACACAGGTTCACCCTGGGGAGCCTCGGGACTTTGCAGGAACTGAACAATTCACAGGTCCTCCCTGAGCCCTCTGAGATGCTGTGGGAGCTGCTCAAGAGAAAACAGCTCCTTCCTGTCTCACCGGGCACAGACACAGGGACTCACAGTGTGGATGTGGTGCTGTCTGCTCTCTGTCAGCCAGGGGCTTCAGATCTGCCTGGCTGTCATCACTAAAACAAATAAGCAAATGTTTCCGCTTTGCTCTTGATACAACTCCACAGGAGCATCTGCGCACCTTGGATTCAGCAAAGTTTTAGCTGTGTGTTCAAAGGTACTCGCTAATCATTTTGGCCCCATCCTGGATAAAACCAGAGCTGAAGTGAGGGCCACAGCCACCCTCTCAGACCAGGCAGGGGCCTGTTTCCCTGCAGGCAGGATTCTGAAGGCGTCTCCAGAGTCATACCAATGGAAATGGAGGTCTTGTGTTGGTGTCCCTGTGCAACACAGGCAGGCCTAGAGATCATCCCTCACTAATGGCAGTGGCTTGGAGACCCTGCTTTGTAAGGAATCCCTAGGCTGTGAGATGACAGGCAGAATTACTACTGAAGTGGATTTGATCTGATGATTTGGATAAACTGGATGTTTTTGTGACACCTCTTGCTGCAGCAATCCCCTCCTCAGTCACTCTTGTCCCCAGCTCACCTCCAAGCCATGCCCTTTGAAGCCCAGTTGCAGCCTGCAGTGCCCAACTGATGGGCTTCTGTTCTGCAGCAAGACCTCCTTACACACAGAGCAAGGCAGGACGTGACACAGTGAGCCCATTGCTCCGTGACTTGGTCACCTGTGTGTGACCATGAGAGAGGCCTAACTAAGCACCAAGTGTGCCTTTTTAACCCAGGACAGGCAATCGCTTTATATTTCTCTTCCTTCCCCATCTCTGTCCAGCTTTCCATACAAGCTCCATATGCCTTAAAAACCTTTCTGCAATTCAGCTACAATTTTTTTTTGTGGTGTTAATCCACAGAAGGTGATTTGAAGCAACTGTAACCTGCTCCAAGTCCTGTTTTGGAGCTCTCCTATACCCTTTCCAGGGCTCATTTGAATCATTTTTTTTCCTAATGTTTCAACGCCCTTTGTCCTTCAGGGATGGAAGGTTTTTAATCAGGCAAATTGTTCTGTTAGAAATGAAGCTGTCTTAGAAGTTAGCCCTTGGGGATGGTTTTTGTGCAGAGAGGCTTAACTAAGATTTCTATAGAGCTTTCTGGATGGAAAGACTGCAGAGCAGAGGGTTGGACTGACACGTCCAAGGTTGCACACAGAGTCAGGAGCAGAGGCAGAAGTTGCTTGGTGTGCTTGCTCTGTAGATCCTGCACTGAGAGGAAGTCCAGGATCAAGCAAGGCACACGGGCTGTGGCTCAGCAAGCATTCGCCAGTGTGTTTGTGGAGTCACTTTGTCTTCAAGGGTCTTCATTTGAACCCTTCTTGTCTGTTTAGGTTGTAAATTCTTCACTTCTAGCAAGCGTGCATTCAGCAGTCGGCACCTGATCTCATCTGGAGTTCTAGGAGTGGCTGGGGTGGAGGACGTACAAGTCCAAGTACTGCTTCTTTTACAGCCTAATAAAAACACACACGTGATGCTTGCTGCATGGATGGATTACTCTCTTTCTTTGCTGATTTATTTTTTATCTTTCCTTAGATTACCTAAACCCGGTGGAAGAGAACCCATTTGTTTCTCGACGAAAGAATGGAGATCTCCAAGCTGTGGACAACCCAGAATACCACAACGCTCCGAACGGGCAGCCCAAAGCAGAGGACGAGTACGTGAATGAGCCGTTGTACCTCAACACTTTTGCCAACACCTTGGAAAATGCTGAGTACCTGAAGAACAATTTGCCAGAGAAAGCCAAGAAGGCCTTTGACAACCCAGACTACTGGAACCACAGCCTGCCCCCACGAAGCACCCTCCAGCACCCAGACTACCTGCAAGAGTACAGCACAAAATACTTTTACAAACAGAACGGACGGATCCGGCCCATTGTGGCAGAGAATCCTGAATACCTCTCCGAGTTCTCCCTGAAGCCTGGCACTGTGCTGCCCCCGCCACCCTACAGACACCGAAACACAGTGGTGTAGGGACCGCGGTCTCACCCAAGTGGAAAGGCAACCCCTTCTAACTGCCTCACTCTTCCTCTCTCGCTCACCTCTTCTCCCTCCATCCTTCCCTCCCATGAGCTTCCTCTTCTTGCCAGTTCACTCATTTTTGATATTTCTAAGTGAAAGGGTGTCTTGGAGATTTTTGCAGATTGGTTTGGGATCCTGGAAGGAAGAAAGGAAGGAAGGATAGGAGAGAGACTGAAGGAAGGTGTGTACCACCTGGCATTTCTCACTTTCCACAGATCCAGAGGGTCGGAGGGTCAGAGAGGCCGGAGTTCCGGTGAAGGCCAGTGGCAGTGTTGCCTGCTGTCGAGCTAGTTCTCAGTGGTTCAACCCAGCGACTGTAGGGAGGGCCAGAGGCTGTTTCTTTCAGCTGTTTCTTTCGGCAGGAACTGATGAGACTCTACAGCATTCCTGGAAATCTCAATCCAATTCCCATTAGGGGGAGAAATGGACAATTTTTATATCACATGTGATAGCATAGTAATGGAGATTGAGAATCCAATTTCTTTCTCTAACACTTTCTATCTCAGCAACTGAAAATGGCTAACCTGGCTTTTCATAATCCCTTCAGATCTTCATCGTGGCTTTCCAAGAAATGATGATGAGACAATATACCGCTAAATCCTTTTTCCAAGCCACACCACAGTTTTGTGCCAATTCCTAACCACAGAGACTCCGCTCAGCACTGGTATGTGACATGACCGTTTTTGCGTATGTGCCAACACGACAAACACTTTCAACACAAAAACCCTTTCAGAAGAGAGTGAGAAAACCACACCTCCAACATGTTATTTTTGAAGCTGAAAGACAGGCCAAGAAACCAAGATTTGTATGCAAAAAGATTTGCTTTCCTGTTTTAGACCTGGTGACTATGAATATATAAAAACACCTAAACGAATTCTTCCCCCTTTTTCTTCTCCATGACCATGAAGGGAATTGGGGATGCTGTCAGGCAACACTGAGGACAAGATGGAGAACTGGAGAGTTTGATGTGGGGCATGAAGTCTGCTGGTGTTCTGTGGGTTGGTGGTGGGAAGGGTCCTGTAAACTGGAAGACAGACACTGGACTGGAGAAAACGCACATAGTGGTTCACTGGAAAGATAGTTTGCACTTAAGCTCTGATTTTATTTGAACTGTTTTCTGGATTTTGAATGAAGCAATATGGAAGTGACCAGCAAAATACAAAATAATAACTTTAAATTAAAAATAATGAATTCTGTGTAAAGGATGACTGTGGAAATGCCAAAATGAAGCAAATCAAGTCTTTGGAACAATGACTGCCAGTTCTGAGAGGCCATTGCATTGACTGCTTCAGAGAATACAGTGACAGAGCAACCAGCTCTTCCTGCTGCCACGTGAAGGACAGCAGAGCAAGCCCTGGGAGGGATTCGGAGGAGACAGTTGTCTCGTTCTGGCTTGCAGCACAGTATGGGATGCTTATCTCTAAAAGGAGGATTACTCTGGCAGAGAAGATGGTGCATATGAGGTTTGAGAAGTCAAAATGTGCATGACTGTCAAAAATGTAAATAGGTATTGAGTCAGTCTCCTTGCACTTAGTTTTGCTTTCATCAACCTCAGTTTTTAGGTAGACACCCCCACCCCAACCCCTGGCCTGCTCCTCTTTGGAAATCTCTTTCAGCCAGAGTTCTGGACGTTTTTAGCAACCTGAGGTGGATGGAGCTGGGAAGGGAGGCATAAGGACCAGAGACTCTGATGGCTTGCTCCTGACACACCAAGACCCATGTGTGTAAGAGCATTTGCATACCTAGTTCCCACCAAAACTCTTGAGGAACTATTAAGTACCTTTGAAGATCTCCTTATGTCTCTATCCATCAAGGCTTTTAAAGAGGAAGGAACAAAACCTGGTGGATGGCAATCTGAGATGACACAACAGCGTTTCCGTTTATGCACTTCAGTGCTGTTAAATTCTAGACCTTTGGGGTGACCTAGCCTGGGAACAAAACCTGCAACTAGCAGTGGTCTGGAAGTGGAATCAAGCTTCTCCAAATTCCTGCCATCTCAACAGCTTGCCACCTTTAGTTGTAGGGAAGCAGAGGAAGGAGTAAGAAACAAGCAATAGTTACCCAAATCTTGGTGGCTGAGGGTCAGCTTGACAAAGGTATGAAGGGATTTCAAACCTGGGTTGGTTGTTATGCTTGTAGATGGAAAACAAATTGTGTATGGTTGCTAGGTCAGGGTTGGTTCAGCCAATAGCCTGTTTCTGCATCAGGTGTGTTCAGGCCCACCAGAACCAGCTGTGGGGCGGACACTAAACCTGCAAACCAGGTAGGTAGCTGAAAAGTCTGAAAACAGCCAGGACACGTACACATCTTTGAAGCTGTTAGAAGGAGATGTTGGGTCAGGTGGTACCAAGGTGGTTTGTACCTTGAACAAAATGGCCATCAGACCACTGAAGTGGGATAGATGGTTCGAAAAACATCATGTATCCAAGAGACATCACGGGGGTCCCCTCCTGTAGCTCCTCCTCATCTTGGCAGGAGACAGAGGCAGGCACCGGGAAGGGGCTGGGGGCGCAGGGGGGTGGTGGAGCAGAGGGGTGGCAGGAGGTCCTGGAGACGCTGCTCCAGGGAAGGTTTGCCAGCGGTAGCGCTCACAGGGTGTCATCTGGAGCACGGGCAAAGGCCTGCTAGGTTGGGATGCAGTTGCCAAGCTGCCTGGGGACAACAAGTGGCACAGGAGCGTGGATGTCCCGTTTCAGCACAGAAGCAGCGTGGGTTGCATAGGTAGGTGGAGAAGGGGGTTGATTTGTCCCTGGACAAGTCTTTGTAACTGAATAACTCCTCATGGAGAAAAAAACAAATCAACTCCTGGAGTTTTGAACTCATGTGTTTGAACTGAGAGGTGCTCTCAAAGGCTGCCGGGCAGGAGCGCGCACAGCCCGGGTGGGGTGGTGCTGGGGTGTAGCTGCTGACAGAGGGTGAGGCCTGGTGGTTTCTCTGGTGATGGAGCAAGTACCAGTGTTGGAAACAAGCCCATCAAGTAATCAAAATGTAAATAATTGAGGGTTTTTAAAAATTCAACATTTTATTTCTTACAAAACTTGAATTATTTATTCATTTTACTTGTTGACTGTGGGTGTGATATAACGCAGTGGGTAGGGTGGAAACGCAGAGGGTCCCTGGCGCGAGGCAGCACGAAGGCCGGGATGGCAGCTCCCTTCTGCTGGGGCTGAGCTGTGCTGGTAGTGCCTGCAGCAGCAGGGGCAAACAAAGGGTTAATGAACACAGGCATGTATGAGTATGGAAACTTCAACAGACCACAGCTTCAGCTTCATACATGGGTGGGTTTTTTCTTTGGTCTTTTTCTTCCTGAGCTTCTGATTTGAGTTGCAGTTGCCAGAGATGGTCCTTAAAGTTTCCTGGCCTCTGTGGTGCATCTGGGCCTAGGTGGTGCTGAGCATCTGGTTGAGTGGTTCCCTCTCCCAGGAAGGGTAGCAAGGTTCTGGACACAGCCCGTAAATGGGCACCTGTCCCAGAGTAGTGCTGCTGATTTCTGTCTCTTTGCCAAAAATAGTTTAACCATGGTTAAAAAAGCAGAATGGAGAGCGGAACTGTAGGGCTGCTTCAGTCTGATCAGCGGAAGTACCTGGCTGGCCCCAACACGTGAGTTTGACTTGGAATGGGTAGAGCTGCTGGCTTGCCAAAGAATTTGGCCAAATGTATTTGGCAAATACCCAGCTGATGAAGTTGTTAAACCTGAGGGTCGGGGGTTTTAACAAATAATTACAGGTTTGGGGGAAAAGCAGATGTTTCCTCACACAAACTGCATTTTGTCAGCACAAAGCGGCAGGTGAGCGCGTCAGCACAAGTGCTTTGTCTGGCTGTCATTGTCTGCAGGGGTAGCTGTGCACAGCTGCCCCGTCTCATGGAGTTTAAGGCGTGGTGGTCTCCTCTCGGTGAGTGTTCTCCTCTCCCGTAGTGCAGCTGGCACGGCAGAACAGCAGGGACCCACTGCCCAAGAGCAAGTACCCGGGTGCGTGTCAGCTATTGACCGAGGTGCAGGAAAAAGCATAAATCAAAGCGAGCAGCAGCTTATTTTTTCCCAATCTCCTTCAGTGGTACTTGTCTTAGATGTTATTACCTACCTGAGGGTTATTTCAGACGTGGATGCTGGATCTGATTGACTTGCTGTAACATAATTGACTGAAACCAACTACTTTTAAGTTCCCTCCTTCAGCTCTTTTCAAATTTTTCTTTTTCTGCAAAACAGCCAGGAGGGATTCTTGCCTGGCCGTTCACTCCGATGCAGCAGAGTATTTGCAGCTTTCTTTCAAACAGGTCCTCCTGCACAGGTAGCAAGCAATGAAAATAAATCTGAGCGAGTGTCAGCAGTAGGAGGCACCAGGTGGGTCTGTTTCGGGTACCTCAAGCTCAGCCCTGAAATCCTTTCCTTTGTACAGAGGACAGTGGCATTAGCCTGTCTGCGCTGCTTGGGAGAAAACACATCTTTGGCTGTGGGAATTGTAAACGATGATCTCATTCCAGTTATTCCCTGGAGATGAGGGAAAGAGTGGGGAGATGCCTGTTCTGTCCCATCCCGTCCCACAGCTGATGTGAGTAGCTGTGCTGCTGGGGCAGGGCAGCCAGCACCCATGCCACTAGTGCCAGTCTCCAGTAAAGATTTGAGAGGGAGTTACAGGGGAGCATTTCCCCCCACCCTCAGCCACTGCCCAGCCCAGGCTTGAAGCAAAGAAAACGGCAGCTCTGGGAGACAGCTCAGCCCTGACTCTGGATCCATTCTTTCCATAGTTGTAGGTAGGGCTGGGCAGTGTGGGTGAAAGGTGCTGGCTGCCAGGTAAGTCAGCCTGGAAATACAGCTTGGGATTGGAGGGGTGAGTATGGAACCATACGGGAAACTTGGGTATTAAAGTCTTTTATTTTCTGATGGGGCGCCTGTGTAAATGTCTCACATCATGGTGGCAGCTGAAGGAATGAAGGGATACTGCCCAGGAGAGGAGGTGGCTTTGGCACAAGTCAGAACTAGGCCTGTCGGGACTGTTGAGCTCGAGTAGGTACCTACCTGCTTTGAAGGCTCCGTAGCTCGAGGGTGACTGGTGGGACAGAGGCTCTAGCAGGACCCAGAGCTGAGCCTCTGGTTATCGGTCACCTCTTTGGCTCTTAAAAAAGCGCTTCTCAGAGGGGACAGTGTCACCTCGAGTCCCCTTCAGAAGGTGGCGTTACTTCAGCCGCATACAGACTGCGCACCCCTTCGTTTCTTGCTC
>NW_008581771.1:0-4468 GCF_000691845.1 Merops nubicus
AATGATTCTATGATTCTATGACAAAATTTTTCCTGTCCTGTGAAAAATGCCAATATTTCAAAATGTTTCCTGTTTCACATCAGGAAGAACTTAAGCTCTCTCAAGGTTTTTCATGAAAAACATGAGAGAGGAAGATATGATTAAGCAACTGACTTCAGAATGACACTTCTCACATGAATGCAGCATGAGTACGTAAAGTGATTTAGACTTCATATCACTAGAGTCCTGTAAATTCCTTCTCATTTTTTTTTTTTTTTTTTTTTAAAACCTCTTAATAAAGCTACTGTTCATTTCTTTGAAGTTTTGACAAAACTACCACCTAGAAATGCTTCTATCAGCTTCTGTCCTGGTATTAGTTACTATATGACAAACACCAACTCTGTGTAATTAGAACAGCATTAGCAGGTGAACAGAAGGAGAAATGAAACATCTTAGTGAACACACAACAAAATATTTCATAAAGTATCTTTACAGATACCTCAGCACTTTTTTTACACTTGCACTCAATATGGGATTTCCAGGGAGAATTAGAGGGTCCTGTAAATCATCTTTCCAGACCACATACAAAACCACCTGTAACTGAGGGTCATGCTGCACAGAAAATGTTTACATGATAAATACAGCTATACATGATTACAAAGGCAGTAAACAGCTCTGAGGAAAAAAAAAAAAAAAAAAGAGGTTGTCTCTGTATCAGGGGAAGGGATTTTTATTGTGGTAAAAATTAAGCCTACTTGGCTGATACAAGCAACTGGAAATAAACAAACACATAGCAGATGTTCAATAGAACCATACGAATCACTAAACCTGCTTTCACAAGCCTGTCTATCAGTCTTGACAGACATCAGCTTCCATGCAATACATGCAACCAATACAACATGATCCAGCCCATGGCTGCAGCTGCCTGAAAGGTGCATATAGGAAAATCCTGTAAAATTTGGGGTCACCCATGGTGCCAGGATCAAGAGACTAACCAAAATTTTTTTTCTGCTCATCCTCATCCCCATGTTATAACAAGCTAGTAGGAGAAAACCAAGTCTCATGAAAACCCCTATCATTTGTGTACTTTTTAAGTGCTTGTGTCAAGCATGTAGATCTCTGAAGTTTCTGAGAAGTGAATAACTGAGCACTTGAGAGCTGCTTTTGGATTTTACCCCAGTGTGGGTAAGGTAATTAAGATTAAACTAATCAACTTGGACAGGAAAGAGGAGTGAAACTTCAGAAAAACGTGAGTCTTATGCTGAGAACTTGTACTCCTAAGTGAACACATCACAGCTCTGTGTGTTTTGTTCTTAAGAATGTTTTCTTCACCAAGACAAAGTTTATAGGCTAACCCAAGAAATTATGTGTATTTTCAGGAACCACTGGACAGGCCTCCACTGTCTCTATCACTGCCTGAATGTAGTCAGAAACAATTCATTAGCTAATTTAATTGACACATTCAGTATGGACAAGGACCAATCACCTAATTAAAAAATACACACTTTTTTTCCAAACTAAAAAAAACCCACACTTGTTCATTAAATTTCATTAAACCACTTTAAAATACATGACATATAATACTGCTGTAGGATCCACAGTGGGAGGGGGGTAAAAAGTATCCTGCAGTTGCAAAATACCCAATCTACCATTGCATTTATGATTACAAGCTTCCCTTCTTTATTTACCAATTATCAACAGAGAAGGTGTACATGGAAGAAAAGGAAATTGAAAAGAATGAAAAGGAGATTAAAAAGGAGGGGAAAAAAAAATCTCACTAGAAGTAATACTAGATTAGTAACATTCAGAAAACAGCAAAAGATTAGTCAGAGTAAAAAAGCTAAAATTCTTGAAGAAAGGGAAAAAAAGGCACTTCAATGTAAACTTAAAAGAATTTAAGCTGAACTATATCGAACAAGGCAAGTGCTTGTCATGAATACACCGGCATGCTCTGGGACTATGATATGACATAAGCCCCAGTACAGGAGTATATACAAAATCCATCTACCATATTTACAAGTGGTTCAACAAATGCAGAAATTAAAAAAGGAGCCAAGATTCAGCTTTGATGAATCTCAAGAGTTAGTTTTTCACCAAGAAAAAAAAAAATTCAAACATGAAGCTGACTTGACTCTAAACTTTAATAATTCCTTAGTAACTGAAAAAAAAATTGTTGTGGTGAAGCATCCCTAGTTAAGAAATTGCTTTTGCACTTTGACAAGCATGCAACTTCTTCAGAAACACATTAGCTTGCAGTTTTAAAGCATATTGTCACTTTTCCACTGTCTCATCTTCAGAAAAGAGGGGAACCATTGTGGGAAATGAAATGAAATGCTAACAATGGCACCCATTATAAGCACGTCAGATAATACACTGCCTTGCCTTTCACAATTGCTCATTGAAACTCAAGGCTTGCTAACATCAGCAAGGCAAATGAATCCTCAAAGAAATCAGTTTATTAAAATCAAGCCCGTGTAACTTCTATTAACAAACATCTCCCTGTCTCTAGGAAGCAGCTATTTTCCTTCAACACTTCTAACAGGAGGCAATAACTTAAGATCACATTACAATACCAAGGGCTTTCTTAGACCTATATACCCTGTGCAACATAAACACACAGCTTTCAGAAGGGTACTTGACATGCTTTTTCCTCCTCCAACAAAATTAATATGCAGTTCTCAGCACATATAGGCAAAGCACAGAAGTCCACACAACGGCAATTCTAGTACTGTTTGCTTATTTATTTAAAATGGAAATTAGCTTTATAGAATTCTAGTCAACCTGAGAACAGGCAGAGAGAAAAAAAAAGACTTTTTTTTAAAAGGACAATACAAGATTCTGGAATAATACAGATAGCTCTGTTTCTGCTTCATATGGATGTGGGTGCACTGTAGAGACAAGAGGCTTTCTCTGTGTAATAAGCTGTAAGAATATAACCAAGAATGCATCTTTTACCCTTGCTTTTTCATACCCAAGTTATAATTCAATGTATACTGAGAAATTACAGATGACTTGTTGCTTTTTTACTTCTCTTTTGGAAACTGTCAACTTTGATTTTGTCAGTCAGCAACAACAACAACAAAAACAAGAAAAGGTCCTTTAGAGGTCAAGCACACACTAGTATTACAGTTTCAGAATGACATTAAAGGCACTTGGGAATGAGATTCTCAAGTCTCCTTTTAGAAGCACAGAGAAATGTAAGGCAAAAAGTCTCCAAAAATAAAATTCTGAACCCGAAACAACCCAGCATAGGAATTACTATGACTACTAACTGCTAGTAAATTGTAAAGACCACCTACTATTGGACGAGTAGGTAATGGGTGGAGCTCGCCTTGCTGCCTAGACTTGAAGTAATGAACCATTTGGGTTTTAACTCTCTACATGAACATACTCAGTGAAAACTACAGTGCAGTCCCTCTACCACATCATTTTCAGGACATCAAAGTTAGGAGTACTTCTTGTTCTTCTGTTTAACCAATTACACTGAACTGAAGATAAAATAAAACTTACCCTTGCATACTAACTTGCTCTTTGCTGAAAAGTAAGCTTACTTCCATGCTTAAGCTTAGACTTCCATGTAATTAGTCTCTCATCTACAAAAACTCTTTTTTTAAAAAAAATACTGCCAATGTTTGTTATTCTTAATCTACAGACACTCTGAAATAACAAAGAAATATGAACCACTCACAGCTGGGCACTTTTACCAGGATTTGACTGCTAAGACATACTATGTTCCTTCACCTAAGTATCAGGAGAACAACGGAAGCCTCCTTTCAGTTTTTGTCTCACCAAGGACGAAACAAACACTGACTGTTAATCAGTGTCTACAGAGGTAGATATCTGTGCCTAGGCTCCACAGACAGGCTCTCCTGGAGATTTCTGAAGCTCACCAAAGTAGAATGACCTTGTTACTTTAACAGAAGTGTATGAGAGACATGGACATAAAGGAGAGGGAAGAACTAGTGCTGACAACAGGAAGAGTTCTCATCTTCTAAGTGTCCTCCCTGAGGTATGCACCAGGCCAGCAAAGAGCTATGGACTCACTGAAAGAATGAATATTTTTGTAAGCTATGTATAAAGGAGGCTGAACAGGTCGTTATAATCAACCTGAGGAGGCTACACATTTCAGCAAACAAATCCCAGCTCTGACACCCATCTGAAAGCATTTCTGTGAGATTTTAAACATTCCCATAGCACCCATTATAACCTTTGCATAGGGGCTTTAATACTGATGACAAAGTAGATTTTTCAAGGACTCAGAGTAATTGATTTTTTAACAGATTTTCCCCAACTCTTTTGCTTAGTGCTCCAGCCTGAACTATCCCTGCACGGCTGACAGACAGACAGGAGGCACAAAGAGTTCTCAAAGGCCCGTGCCTCTCCAGATCACTACTCAGCATCTCCTGGCACTCATGACCTACTGCGCCCCCCACCCCCCATCCCCCGATTCCCTGGCTGGGAAAACACGGCTCGGGAGCTGCCTGCGGCG
>NW_008581772.1:0-1420 GCF_000691845.1 Merops nubicus
CAACCAAAGTGATTCTATGATTCTAATAGAATTTACCAATGGATTTAGCCAGGCAGGTTCATACCATTAATGTAGCTACATCCAGTCTCTTTATTACTTGATCAGTCTCTTTGAACCACTAAAGAAAGATTTTCTGTGTGTAAGAATGGCTATTTCATTAAACCCAGTTTTGGAATAAATAGATTATTTCCAGTGTTTTGAATTATGGGTAAAGATATTACACAGTATGGCTCCTATGACAGCAGTGTTCTTTTAGGATGACAATTTTCTGTGCTCATAAGGGCTTTCAGAATCAGCTCTCCTTCCGCAGAAGAAAATAGCTTCTTCATCACAATTACATTATAGTTGGAGAGTAGGACTTTAAATTAATTAGAAACATCAAGCTTCAAAACTTTCAAAATATCTATGATAACTACTCAGTAATAAACATTTTAAATTAAACATTTGCTTTCACCTCTGCTAGGGGACCTGAATGTCACCTATTTATAAAACTGACCTAACTTGTTTGTTATGTTATCAGGTACACTGGTTTTGAGCTAGGATCACCACATAGAAATTTCAATAGCTTATTCCAGGTTCAATGTATTCTGTAATAAAAACATTTAGGTATATTTTTAGTCAAGAGCATATATAAGAAGATTCAAATCCTTTAAAAATAAGGAGGGAAAACAGTGAAAGAAAATAGGAAAGATAGGGATGAATTGTTGCTGCAGCTGTCCACCTGATGAGAGGTGGTTGCCTAAGCCTTTGTCTTACAGTAAAGCTGGTGCTACACATAGAGCAGCCGATAGAAAACTGAGGAACAAATCACAGTTACAAATAGAAAAGCAACCTTTTTTTTCCCCTTATTTGGCTTACTGAAGCTCAGGCCTCTCCCTGATCTCCATAATTTTCCTTATTTTAGTTTTCCTCAAACACAGCTACATTACAGGTACTCTGCACTGGGGTGAAGGGAGAAGGCTGGATGATGCAGGCTTCTGTCCAGGTCTCAAATAAGAATGGCATGACAATAAATAGCATAATAAAGTATCTGTTTCAGTAAAGAAATTGAAATAGGAAGTAAGGTGGTAAATCCTTCCAGGTTTCAGGAGTAAATGCTATAGAGAGCATAAATGTTTCCACCTATCAGGGCAGTTACAGAAGGGAATCACGTGCAGAAACATCCAGTATACCTGCAGCAGTGATGGCTGTTTCACCACCCACTTTGTCAAATCCTGGGCTGTTTGAAAATCATATTCTTGGAAGGAGCTCTGGGGCATCTTGACACTCAAGACTTCCTGGGCCAGGTAAAGTAGGCTGGTGATTTAAAGACATAGGAAAAGGAATTTGTTAGAAATATAAAAATAGTTCCTGCTTCTAGATGGGTCAAATTATCTTGCCTGGTGTAAGAGTCGGTTAGAAGAGGAATATTGTCTCAACC
>NW_008581773.1:0-39802 GCF_000691845.1 Merops nubicus
CTACGGGGTGCTCAGCATCGTCAGTGGTGGAGAGGAGAGACAAACAAACGCGGAGCAGCTCCAGCAATTTACCTTCCTGTTCCTTTAGTGGGAAAGAGACGGTTTTTTCCCACTACCTGGATATCCCCAGAGGCAACATCTTTTTGGTTTTTTACTATCAAAATTTCCCTTGAAAAGTATCTGCCCTTCTTCCATCCAAAAAAAAAAAAAATTTTTTTTTTAAAAACAAAGGAAGGTTTTAAAGAAAACAGAAAAGTATTTTTTATTGGGCAGCACATCAAATTCCTAACAGATTCTAAACCAGATACTTTCTAAAGTATCTTTTCACACTTTTCCTCATAGTACAGAATATACAATACATACCTGTACCAAGAGCACCCGCGTCTTTTTATGTATGGGGTGACACTCGGTGCAAATGCAAGTAGAAAGCTCATCCCCAGCAGAGGAGCTAACAGCTTGCTGGTACCTATTGATCTCATTCTCATTAGGGCTTGTCTTCGTATTTCTTTTCTCAGAGCAGATGGGTTTTCCTGTTTGGGTGTGGAATGTGCATTTATTGGTCCCACTGCCCTAGGGACTTTCATTTTGGCAAGGAAAGTAAAGAAGATGCCAGCAGACAAGAGAGGGTCTAAAAAGTAAGTTTGTAGGGATGAGCAGCATAGTTAGCAAAGTTAAATAGTTTTATATGACACGGTTGTCTGCGATTGCAGAGGACTAGACTCAACATGCAGGCGATCTTTCCAGGCCTGGTTGCCAACTTGGGCATGTCATTTGGGTTTGGCTGTAAATGCAGCCTGGAGAGCCCCTCTCCATGCTAGTCTCTGCCACCAACCTGCTTGGGCAAGTCACTTCCCTGCTCAGAGATGCTCGAAGAGGAAGTTATATTGGCTTCAGCTGAACTTTCTTTTTATAAACTAGTGCAAGCTGCCATGTTAACAGCTCTGTTTCATTGTATTTCAGTGTGACCTGTCTCCCAGCGACATCCACACAAGGGTCTGAGCCACTCTGATAGGTGTAAAGTGGCACCTCAGGTTAAAGTGGTGATGGTGGAGACAAACTCTTCAAAGCCAAATATTCCCCTACTAGATACCATCCACTGAGCTGAGACATTGTGTATGGGGCAACTCCCAGTGAGGCTTCGCCAGGCTTAGGCTTTCTCTAAACAGCTATTTTTAGGGTTGATACGATAAATCCCAGTCTCTCCCTCTTGCTGCTGCTTCTTATCTCCTTAAATCATGCATAGTAGCAGCTGCTTGGCTCTATGTCTGACTTCTCCATCCAAAGGGAAGGAAAACTATTTTGAAATATAATCCTTTTCCTCTTTTTTTGGCTGGGAAAGACCTGACCTGCAAAATGTGGGCCAGTGAGTAACACCTCCTTTCTGGTACCTGAAAAATCCACCCCTGCCGTGGGGTCAGGGGCAGGATGGGCGAGTTGTGTCGCTCCTGGTAGGTCCCTGCAGAGTGCAGTTGAGGCAGTGCTCCCCTGGGCACACGCGGCGTGGGCTGCCTGCCCCGCACAGCCCCGAGCACTGTGCCGGGAGCAATGGCAGGAGGCAGCTTATTCACCAGCTCTTCATACTGACTGAAAGCAAGCAGGCTCCTTAGCTGGGACATGCTGTCCCAACCCCGTGCAGGCTAACTGGCTGGCTGCACCAGAGGATGCTTACCATGCTGCTGAGCCTTTTTTTCCTCTCCTCTGCCCTAATCCCTCCCAGAGGCCCAGGGCTGTACAAGCTCTCAGTACAGGGCTCTCAGGCCAGGCTGGGAAGCTCTGGTTTTGATTGTTGAGGTTTGGAGGAGTTCTGGGGTTTTGGAGGATTCACAACACGCGTCAGATCTTGGCCTGCTGCGTCAAGCCCACTGCGTCATTCCGGATGTCGAGGCAGCTGTTCAGGTGTTGGGCCACTGTGGCTTGTTCCTTTTGCTGTCAAATTATTCACGATGCATGTGTTGCCATGACATCAGTTCCCATAAAAACCTGGGCTAGTGACCCAGCTTGTCTTCTGCCAGAGCACCTGGCAAAACGCCCGGATGCCTGTCTCCCTTTCACCAGTGACCTGTGTGCTGATAGTGCACCTTGCCGTCAGCCCCTTCCTCAGAGTTCGCTGTCCTGACTCAGGCTGGTGAGTTCCGAAGGTGGCTCACGTGGCCTGCAGTGCTGGTAGACCCTGAGAAGAGCCCACGGCTGGCGGCTCTCCCGGCACGCTTGGGAAGGGGTTTGTGTGCCTCGTGTGAACGCCTGCCCGGGCTGGCGTGCGGACTCACCAGGGTGCAGCAGTGGCTGGGAGTATAGGTGCATTTTTGCAGCTCCCTCTGCTACTGTTTGTTCAGCTAACACAGTTGCTTTCATTCAAGAGCTAAATCACAAGGGGATAATTTGCAAATAGCAACTGTATGTTAAATACTAATTTGTATGTACATGTTTGGGTTCCTTTCCAAAGTCCATTTATCATCTCAGTCCCCTTGCATCTGCTGCTGCAAGGCTTTCTGCCAACTCAGCAGAATGGGAACACCAGCTAACCCTGCTCACACTTGTCTTGTTCCCACCACCTTCAGATGAGAATTGAACATGGCTGGCTCTGCCACGTGATGAGCCACACCAGTGCTCGGAGCACATTACAGTTTCCATCCAGCAGGAAATGTTAAACATGTAAAGTTTATCTGGGCTTGCTGGAGTCTGTACCTTTTTCCTGTTGCCACTTCTAAATGCTGAAAAACAGCTCAGAAAGTTTAACTGTAAGAAACCATTAATTTCTCACAACCCCTAAACTTGATACAAATTCTGGATATACAGAGAAGGCTGATGTGAAACCCTCAGCCTGTGCCAGGGCATCAGCTTGTGGATTTGCAGTTCTGTTTCTTGCCACTGGTGCTCCCACCAAAATGCGCGATTCCGTGTGGGGCACAGCACAACCCCAGAGCCAGCCACTTGCCTGGAGAGCTTAGCTGTTAGCTCTGACTGGACCAGTATCTAACCTGAGCAGGTCTACAACTAACCCTGAGAAAAAACAGTGCCTGCTACAAAACAGATGGAGGTGAATTTACTACTATTTCCAACAAACTATTTAGGATCAAATCAAAAGAGTCCCTGCTGCCTGTGGGCGTGCAGGCGGTGAAATCGCCAGCACCACCAGTTGCACAAAGCAGGTCGATACAGCTGAGCCCAGAGCCCATTTTCTGGGGAGACTGGCATTGTATGTGAACTGGAATTTCCTGTAAACAAAGTGCCCCTGCAATAGAAAGAAATGACCAGGAAACAGCTGCGCACATGTAAAGCACTTTTACTACTTGCCTGATGTTTTCCTCAGCACCACATTTTCATAATTTTTTTTAAATGCTTAAATACTGTGCAAACAACCTTTTTCTCACCAGCTTCCTGTATGACAGCAGCCAAGAGAAACAGCTTCATTTGGGGTGATCCATTTAAGCTACACACTATATTGTCTGGGAATATGGGGACCAGGGATTATTCAGTGGAGGCTGAAAAATGTTAATATTTTATCAGCCATAGAGTAAACAGATAAAGCGGAAACCACTTTATATTTTTCTGAAATGTTAATAATGGGCTGATAATCTCCAAAGCCTACATACTTCCTGTGATTCAAAAGGGACTGCATGTACTCAACAGTCACAGTGCAGACCTGGCACAAGCTACACACCCTCTCCAAGAAAGGATGTCGTTGGTCTGGATGGAAACATGGCACAGAAAACAAAAAGCTGCTTTCTACAGTTTCCTAATGGGAACTGGAGAGCCACACGGAAGAGCAGACAAGGTAACATGAGGTACCTGCCTGGAGCCTGAGACCTGCATGTCTCCTTAGACTTGGGACCCAGCAGCAGCAGTTTGAATCCTAGAAAGACATGTCAGTGGCTTCACGGCTGTGCAGAGATTATCTTTAGTTATCTTTAATTGTTGAATTGTGGAAGGACTTGAAGATTTATGTCAATCCTGAGTTATTAGAATGAGATTCACAATGAAGCGCGTGCAAGAGGCATCCCACCACGTATCTGCTGCAGGGCAGATTTGTGTCTTCCTCCTTGATGCTAGGCCATGTGCTGCTTGCTGGGCTGGAGCCAACAGCTCAGCTTTGGTGATGACTAGGCTTGTGTCTCACACTGAGCCCAAACAGGAAAGTTAGTGCCTGCCCATGTGAGAGGACAGAAAATGCACAGATTCCATCATATGAATCCAGGGAGCACTTGCATGGGGAGGACAAACTGCAGGCCACCCTCGCCTTGTACTTAATGACACTTCATCTCCAGTTCAAACATTCTAGCTCCTGAGAGGTCAAATTAGACTTTTCCCAAATGTCAGTAATTATAACTCAGTGTAGCTTGATACCTTCTAAAGAAGCTTATGTGCTGCTTGTACGTGACAGGCTGATCTGAGTGCAGAAATTAAGGATGTGACTCTCCATGCCAATAATTATTTCCATTTTAGATTATATCAAGTCTCTGCAAACTTAGTCAGCTCTTATATCCAAGCTGATTGTATTGAAACAAAAATCAAATTCTTGTATTTGGTCTAGATATATCATTTCTCTGGCTTTGTATCTGGGAACTCTGTTGCTTTTCTGGCAGAAGCTGAATGTTTCCACCATTTACAGACCTGTGCAAAAACTGACAGGTATAAAATTCCTTTCTTGTGCCAACTTAATGCCATTTTTCTTTTGCAATCAAGGGTCTAAACATACACATATTTTCTATAACTGTTGCCAAAGCCTGGGGGGGTGTTGCACTCTATCCTTCCTCCAGGGTTTCACTGAGACTTGGCACTTTTTGACAAAGGGTAATGTCATTCTGAAAGACTAGAGGCTGAGCAGAACAAACCCTGCAGCCCTAACTGGCAGCAAAAGCTGACCTTTCTTTCAGGTTAGACTTTTTCTCAGGTCTCTGCATGCACATCCCTGTATCTTTATTCAGGATGTACCCATTGCCAAGTGCAACAGATAACAATTACTCTTCACTGGACTGATGGCTCTTCCTCCAAATCACAGCTAGGTATCTCTCTCCAACTTTCAACAACAGAAACAAAAGAGAGTTCCCCTAATTTGTTGGTATATATGAAGGAAATAATATTCCTTGGAGATCACAGTCACCATGGTTTTGGTTTTTTTTTGTTCGTTTGTTTGTTTGTTTTCCATATTGAGCATAACTCAAATATAAAATTTAAGGAATTTTCCTATGTCCTTTATTGCAATCAAAATCCAGTATTTTCCCAACATCATTTAGATTTTATTATACAACAAGTACATGTTGTCACTGGCGATTTAAATGAAGTTTAAAAAATGCTGGGCATCTTTTTATATTACTCACTGTAATTTGTAGCCAGTGTTCTTTAGGTCTTATCTACAAAAGTCTTTTGAGTATCTTTTTGTCATTGCTGCTATTTCAATGCAAGTTGCATGTGAACGGGAAGGTCAGGAGCCCCAGAGCTCCATTGCCTCTTGCTGCTGATGGGTGGAGACATTCCTCCTGCACCACTCAGAGTTACATAGCATTGATCAGAAACACTCTCAGGAGATGCACAGCCTGAAAGCATCATGTGCATTGAAGCAGGAGGGCAGGGCAGACACATAAACAGACATTAATGGTCACAACTCCTCTGAATTGGCCTCCAGAATCTAACCTAGGAAGTCTTTGCATTACACCAGTTTGCCCCTGCAGATGTCACCCACCCAAAAGCAGAGGAGCTGTGGAGAGGAGCTGTTCCTATGAGTGAGAGGTGCTGTATTCTTCCATGTCCAACCCAGTGAGCATCAGATTCATGCATATGTCTCTGGTCCTTGCTGCCCACCCCCAGTGAACTCCTCTGAGAGGAGGTCAGGCTACCCTATAAGCCCTGGAGAGAAGGGGAGGTGGTTGAAAACACACCAGCTCGGTTGCAGCATTGGCCCCAGGCAGCTCTTCCAGGGAGCTGTGCACACAGAGGATGCCTGATGGGATTCCCAGATGTTCTGGCTCCAAGTCTTGCCCACAGCTTCAAGTAAACAGTTTGGTACCTCTTCCCTTTTCAATTCCTGTTTCCCTTTGCAGGCACATGGGCAAAACAAACTCACATTCCTAAGTCAAATGGGCAAACACAGCCTAATTGGTTGTGCCTTAAAATACTGTTTTCTGTTCTTTCTCTCCTTTTATTTTTTTTTTTTCCCTTTCCACTTTGCATGTGTGTTGCTGTCTCCACGGCAATGACTAAATATTGACATGCAAAATTCACCAAACAAGAAAAACGAGCACATAAACAAATATGAACTAAACCAGAGGGCTTTCCAGTGGCAGGGCTCACCGGTCTGCTCCAAACCAGATGGCAGCAAGAAAGCACCTACGACCCCCCACACCTGCTTAAGGCAGTGGAGCTGCTGAGGCTGGCACTCCACAAAATTAAAATCTGGCTACTGGCAGCACTGTATGTGCTATCACTGTGAATTTGATGCTGGGGATACTACTGGGATAAACTCATCATCAGGGAAAACTCTCTCCCCCTTTATCCCTAAGAATACATCTGAATAGTGTGAATTTACAGTATTTGCAACAGTCTCCATCCATCTACTTGCCTGCATTTCCCAGGTATTTTCATTGAGTTACTTTTTAGAAAGGTAAAGCTCAGCCAAGTTGCAACGTGTTTTTCAGCAAGATTTTGATTTTTTCACAGCAGGACTGGTGGCTGAGAGGGTTAAATAACTTACACAGGTTCAAAATGTTGGTCAGGGGCTTAGGTGGGATTAGAGCCGAGGATGCTCATGGCTTAGTCCTCGCCTTCTCTAACCACTTCTCAGCCACACGGCCTCTCCGGGTGCAAGCAGAAATTGTTCATGACATAGAGTGTGTAATTTTGTAGCTGTACACAGCAGCAAATGATTTGCCTAGAAAGAAACGTAATCAATCTCCAGTTAAAATTCAGCTTCATGTTACCCTTGGCATAGGATTCATCAGAGTTTAGGATCGCTGCAATGAGAACAGCTCAGAGAGCAGGAGATCCATTTCATGAAAGATGTCAGGTTTTCAAATTTGGTTTCACTCCAAGTGAAAATGAACACAGAAAATGTTGCAGCTTTCCTCAAAGTCTGTTCTCAGCTTCTCCTCAATGAACTACACAGATTATGTTGCAGAAGCCTTTTGTTATCTGGCATAGTTGCCAAGCTTTGTCTCATTTAGATAGACATTTTTGAGTGCATCCCAGTATTTTCCACATCATTTTGAAGGGTAGGTCCAAGAGCAGGGCAGAATATTCTTGCAGTGGTCTCACTAGTTCCTCAGGCAAATATAATACAATTTTCATTCCCTCCCATGGTCTCTTTGAGTTCAAATCCTCCTAGCCGTAGTTTTGAGATTATGTTTTTGTGCTCCCCAGGTTCCTTATAACGTTTTTAGGGCTTCACATCTTAGAAATGGGACCTTCAGTCTCACACTGGCTGTTTTTGTTTGGTTTGTTGTTTTTTGTTTGTTTGTTTGTTTGTTTTTAATTTGGTAAAATTCAAGTGCATATTAATCAAACGGACCAGAACTCCACAGCAGTCCATGGAGCTGCTCTTCATCTTTGTTACCAACTACCACATTCACTTGTTGAGCCAGTTCTAGGTGTTATCCCTACTTAAATTTGCATTTGGTTCAATGTCCTTAAGAAATAAACTGGCTGGTACCTGGTTGAGAGCAGTGCTTGCTAGGATGCCACCAGGAACAGCCCCGTTTCACCACAGTTCTTCATTGACAGCTATGTTGTGTTCTATTAGTTTCCTGTTTGTAACCAACTTCAGAAAAGCTACACTGCTTTGTAGAGTGCTTACTGCTTTTATCAGAACGTCTTACAGGCAAACCTTACACTTTACAGGAAACTCTCTGCATTATATCAACACATGCATTTTATTAATGAAGTTTGTAATTCCATCAAAAAACAATGTAACATTAATTCAGCAAAACATAGTTTCCACAAAACTATATTGGCTGGCATTAAATGTTACCTTTAAATTCTACAATACTTGTATCCAGTATCAGTCTTCCACAGCTGAACCCAGATCCAATATCAGAGTAACGGATTTAATACCACCTGGGATTTCCAGTCTACCCCTCTTCAAATATTGGCACAGTTTGCAATTCTCTTCAGCCTTGTGGAACTTCCCTCATATTCCAAAATTTTCTTAAAACCAACAGTAGCAGGTCATACAGCTCCCACCCCTGCTGATCTTAAAGCACTAGAGTGCTTACTGATGCAAGTTATCACTGGTTTGTGATGGACCAGAGAGGATGTCATTATCACTGAACGATATAAATATGCCACTTTTCTCTTCAAATTCAGAACAGAAATAGGTATTTATGAGTGCTTCCTGACTGAGAGACTGGGCATACTTGCCTATAATGGGGTTCATTGCTTTTGGATATGTTTCTTAGTTTTCCATTGCTATTCTCACTTTGAAAGGCAAGTTTTAGTTTCCCTCTTGCCAAGGGTAAGAATTGTTGTGTTAATAACCCCAGTTAACTGCACTCTTAAGCACCACTGAACAGGAGGCTTCCTTGCCATTGCAGTTTGTCCCCTGTAGCTTTGATTAAGCATACGTTTAAGTACTTAATTCAGATCTCAGCGATCTCTTAACTCCAACGTGAGACACCAGCAAGTGTTGAGCTCTCATGCAGAACAGGTTGGTCCTTTCTGCAGTGCTTAATATCCAATGTCTGTGCACAGTGTGATGTTGTGTTGTCTGATCTCCACTGGGCAAACTCCATCCATGGGCTTTGGGAGAGCCAGGACTCCACACTTCAATTGTCTTTACTGAAACAGATCTTACTTTGTATAGTAAATAGTTTATATATGCCACTTTGAACTCTTTGTGTCAGGTACAGATGCATGTGAGTAAACATTTTGTCTCGCTGCCAGGTCTGTGGGTTTAGACAAGTATAGAGAGCTGTAAGTAGGATCTGGCTGACTCACAGAAACTTTTATTTTCATCCGGTAGGTAACCAGCATGGAAGCCCAGTATTCAAAATTGGGTTCTGTTGAGTGCAGAGAGTAGTTTTCTGTAACAGGAAGCTTTAGGTTTGCCAAGCCAAGGAAGCTCTCTCAAGCTTATCTCAGCTGTCTGATCATATTTTTCACTGAAAAAGGCATGATTCTCCTTTGTCAGCTCATGCCATGGCACAGACATCCGCAGAGATTCTGAGCAATGCTCATCAGAGTGAATGGAGAGCTATGGCTCGATGCAGCTTTGCATGTGTATTAGGCACTGCAATAGGTGGTGCCTGTTGAAAACTTAACCAGGCTTTGCAGAAGTGTAAGCCTGTTTCTAAACCTGTTCTTAAGCAGAACTTTTGCCTCTCATTGGCAAAAATTTACCCAGCCACATCTCTTACTACGGGTTATTTGCAAATGATGGTGTGTGATTTGCCACCTTAGGCCCACATAGGTGCTTTGCTCTGCTTGGCCAGTGGCATTGTTTCAAAAGGGAGGATATCCAGAATTGTTTGCTAATAAAAGCCATCAATAATCATATGTGTAAAGTTCATTTATTTCCTGACACTTGCCAGTGTCAGTGTTAAGCCAGGGGCTGTCCAAATTCTTGTAAGTAATAAATCACATGCCTCACCCTGCACACAACAGCGGAGCCAGGCTTATTGAGTAAAATATTCACACGATGCCTATTCTTCTCCTTGTGGTTAGGACTCATTCAGGTGAGCATAGGCATTCAGTTAGGAACTGGCATGCTGTTTGCTGGCTCAGGTGAAGGCAGCCTGGGGTTCCTACTTACTGTACCCTCTGATGCCCAAGTGACAATGGTTCCCCTGATGCCTTTGAGAGTGTCTTATGTACAGGGCAGAAAGAGGCCAACAGCCAACATATAGCTGCTTCCTGTACCTGCCAGAAGTGGGTTCAGCCCATTCCTCTGCTTGCAAAGATGCTATCACCCAGCTGCTCGTCTCAGGCTCTAGATGTCCTCTAGTCCCTTTTGTGACTTTGTATGCAAACAAACTGCCTGCTACATCCCATAAAGCAGACTGTCACAATAAAGATTTAACAAGAATATTATTGTCATTGGCTGGAAAGAAAGATGCTGTCTAAATGATTGCTTTCCTTGAGTATTTTAACAGAAGTTTTAGTTCAGCGTGAAGAGCAGCTTTGCCTCCTTTTGTAAGAATTGGCAGGAAGAGGTAATATTTTAGCTGACGCGTAATCTATCTTGACTCTATTGCTTTTTTATTGTTTGTCAGAAAGGCCCTGGGGGTAAACATTATTTCTTTGTCTGTTTGGGCCCTGGCTTTGTGCCAAGGACACATTTCTCACACCAAGCATGTTTCTGCATACCGGTGGGGGATAGACTGGGTGAGGACAAATTACCAGCTCTGCACACAGGCCTCTCAGGTGCCATTTACACATCTGTGGAGAGGTCATGGGATTCAGAGGCTGTGAGAGGGAACAGGCTGCAGGGAGCTTCCCAAGCTCCGCTGGAAGTTGTCAGCTGGCGAATCCAGTACAGCACCTCACACCTTGCTCCCAACACTTGTGGCTGAAGAGCTGCAAACCACTCAGCCAGCACTTAGGGAGGCCCGTGAGCCAGACAGACACTCTTGCTGTGCGTACAGATGAGCCCAGGCCATGACTTAGCAATGACTTGCTGATTCAGGTGAAACAAAGTCTCTCACTCGATCTCCTGCAACATTCAATAAAGGAAGAGCTGGCTTATGTTCTCAGCAAAGCTCTTGAGCTTTACAGTTTGGAGAGCTCATTTCCCTAGGTGCCAGCTCTGGGGTCAGTTTTCCTGGGGCACCAAACACACAGCAATTGTCTAGCATGTTTGTTATCATCCGCACCTAATAAAAGCGTATTATTTTATGCCCTCTTCTGTCCCCCCATCTCTCTATCACCTCCTGTCTGAGTTGTTGAGATGTTAAGTCTATGCTTTTCAGGCCGCCTCAGTCCTTGGGGCTTGTATGGGCAATCCTCTCTCTTACACTGAATGCAAACGTCTCCAAAGGCACAAGATTTCCCATTCAGGAGATTACCATAGCTCTGCTGCTGAAATTCAGCCCAGTTCTCATCTTTTGCTGCTCCTACTACTGAAACAGAGACTGTTTGGCCTGGTTTGACCAGTGTAAATACTTGCCTTCTGTGTGACAAAACCAGTTGTTCTTGCTCTTGCTTCTTGACTTTAAGATGTTTTCCAGACTAGGTTTTGTTTATACTTATTGCCAAAACCAAGTTAGTTCTTGATGTCATCCACTGGACTCATTGGTATTAAAGCTCTAGTGCTTGGTCTCAGCATCTGCTGTGCACCACAGAGTGTCATGCAGATGCAGGCAGAAATTCCAGAGAAAAAGTGCTCAAGAAGGTGTCAACTGGCTAACTTTCTTTCTCTGTAGCCACTTGACCTCTGTATAGCAGAAGACCTAGAGCAGAGGTCTGATTTTACTGAAATGTGGGATATGAACTATTGATAGTCGTAGCCCTAGACTCCAGTTTTCAAGAGAACTGAGCATAAAGAAAGCAATGAACAGCCAGGGGCATTGTCAGTGAAATCCCAAGCTTACAGAAGGGTCAGGGTCTTCCAAACAGATCAGAGGCCCCAGGTATCCACATCCTCTCAAGGTTTCTTCCAATGAAAGCCTTTTTGTCCAACAGCCTCAACAGAATTTGAAGCAAAGTCAGCCAAGCTGTACAAAAATCTGGATAGCAACACACTTTTCAACATGAAAAGGAAAAGGAGGATTAAAAAGTAAAAAGGAGAAGTAAGGAAACTCAGCACTTCCAGGTGCTGAGGTGCTCACCCAGCAGGGATTTGTCAGGGTCTGAAGAAACCTATCTCCGTGGGATTTTTTTTTTTTATAATTTTGTCTCACATCACCTAGCACACAGCAGTCCAGCAAGCTGCTCCCCACCTCCCTGCTGCTTTAGAAAGGCTTTATCTCTCTTCTGGCACCTTGCTGTCTTTCCTCTCACCAAAAGGACTGGAGGTCTCATCTAGCTGTATCCAAGTTTCTCAAAGTTTATTTAGGCTGGCAATATTAAGGGACCTTAGAATGCTCCTTCTGCTCAGCAAAGAGATCCACCAGCCCCGGGTGGGTCCTGCTGGATGGGTAGGCAAGAGAAGGATGGTCTCTACCCCTGCTGACCTTCCTCTGAGGTGAGCAAGATCCATGGGTTCAAACAGCTGAAAGAGTATTCCCTGAGAAAACCAGAGGAGGAGAGAGCCCATCTATCTGTGAGTGGTTGGTATTTCTTCACCAAACAAACCTCTGTTTCAAAACTGGCTGCTGACTGTGGATTGCAAGAAGCATGGGACACCTAACCTGGGATGCTCTGCCAGCAGCTACTATAAAACTTCATGGTCCTAAGGGTGGGATAGCATTAACTGACTTGTTTGAATGTAGAATTACATTGCTCTTTCATAACAAATATCTTCTCAACTCCCACTACATAATATTGCTGAGGGACAAAATGTAGAAGAGACCAAACTCCTTTGGAAGGGACTTTCTTTCAGCCCAGGTGCTGCTGGCTCCTGTGGATGGCATATAAGCTGAACCTTCTTTCCAAACATGAAGACAGGAGGCTCTGGGATATAGTCTATACAACAACATCACCTGAGAACCCTACATAACCACCCAAGAGTCTCAGTCTAATAAGACATTTCCAGCACCCTTCCGAGTATCTATTTAGTAGCAAGAAGTGTTAGGGGGTAAAAAACTCTTCAGTTACTATGAAGCCCACGTCCCAGCCGTGAGTATCCTTCATGAGTTCAGTTCACTCAGAATTTTTTCAAAGAAAGCAATTTAGGGAAGTTCATCTCCTTTCACAATCGAGACAGCAACAGGCATTTGATTAGAATAATGGTGGAAGAAACGGTCGTGTCAACTGTGCAGAACATAAACTGTCATCCTTCAGACCTAGGTTCGGTTCCTGGCTGTGACACAGACCTCCTGGGTGAGTCACAAACTAATCCAGCCCTGTCCTCCTGTGTGTATGTGGTGGCTATTGAGTCCCAGAGGTCACTTTCATAGCCAGCACGTGTCTGCTTAGATCTATCTGTAGTCTGGGTAGAGGTCCCTACCTCCTGGGGACCCCGTGCTCTATGCAACTACACCTTGTAGCAGTAAACTAGCCCCAGAGCAGTTGCACTTGAGAAGAACAAGAGATTCTGCACACTTCATTGAAAGCAGGCCGTGATGAGAGTTAGCAGGAAATGGCCCTTTAGATCAGGGGGTTTCCTTACATTTCTTTTACTACATCCATTAAGCTTGCTTCCCCCACATCTGGCATGTTGGGGCCTTCTAATCCTTAAACCAGCTATAGTAGAAAGAATGGGAAAGGAATTGAAATTACAAAAGAGAATACTCTCAGAGCTCCTCCTTTTGTAGGGGTAAAAGGAAGGAGAGCAAAGGGAACACTAATATATTTGCTCTTTCAGGGATGGGTGCAAGTACTGGGCTGTTGTTTTTGTTGAAAGCTCTGGGGGCAAAGGAGTTTTTGTCAATATTTTACAAGTCTCTGGATGACGGTTTGAAACTGCAGCAAGAAATGTGATTCCTGGCTTAGCAGACAGGTTCTGCAAGTCAAGCTTTCTGTTTATTTTAATATTTCAGGGATCCTTCAGTGTGTGTCACATGGACAAAAAGAAAGGGGGAAACTCCTCCTCCGGCATGAACACGGCCACAGAATTGTCTTAAAGGTGCCGAGTTCCTGCGAGCCGTGTGCCAACACACACTGTCCACTCCCCAGTCAGACCATCTCAGCAGGGAATTCCTGCTGGGACAGATAGATCCATGTATAAATCTGCCTGTGAACTGTACTAACACCATGAGTATGCTCAAGATAAATAGTAAGCTAAAACTAGAGGACATCCAGCTGATGGGTTCTAATCCTCTACCAAGAGAAGTGAGAGGAAACCTTTTTCCAAGACATTTAGAACTCTGCTGGCACCAGCTGCACGTACGACTGTAAGAAAGGGTTCTGTACTGGGGGGCCTGGGGATGCACACAGGGAATCTTCTCTGCCTCTATGTAGGTGATCTCCTAAATCAACTACACAAAGACTCCAGAGCCAACTATAAGGATGTAAAAATATGTAACTTCTACCTCGAAGTGTTCCTATCTGTTTCTAATAGCTATAACTCGCAGTTGCTGCAAGGACCACAGAGGGTTTGCTCCAGTGACTGAGGCCGCAGTATGAAGGTGTGTTATCCCAGGGACATGGTACATACCGTGTTCTCACAGGCATAATTTGTAGAGATGCTCGTGAAGGATGTGATCAGATGGCTGCTACACACTGGGCTGTGTGAGCTAAGTCGGCCAAGCATTTGCTGTCCAGATCCTTGAACTGTTTTAATGACTGGGAAGGCTTTTGCTAGAGATTCCACCATTTTGGTTGTAATTTCTCTGTATTTATGGTTAAGTGATTAAATTAATCAACTGATGAGCTGCTTCTGAAGTTCTTTTGACTTTAAAATGGCTTTCAGAAGTACAGATGGCAACTGAGCAGTCAGCTGTTGATTCCGTATTGCTGTCAGAAGTGGGAGAGTATATTTTCTGAGGAACTAGTTGATTTTTGTAAAGAATATTTTTCCCAGCTCTAAACTGAAGTAGCTTCTGGGGCTTGTGCTGTTCCTGCAGAGCTCCATATCTCTTGCACCCCTTCTTTCCTTCCACATCATGATATCCAGTACACTTTAAGCTTCATCACTGAATTTTTAGCATATTCCTGCCAAAGTGGAGCTATCTGCTTGGTAGGCTATGTACTCTTTCCACACATAAGGAAAAGATGTGGTGGCAGCCCATGTGCTATAGCTGGTACCACCTGAAATGTAAAGGAAGGATAGGAAAGTCATGCATTGATCTCAGAAAAGAAGAGTAAAAATGAGGCACAGAGCTCTTAGACAGGAAAGATGAGCCAGTGAAATGATAATGAAGATTCCTCCACCTTGGCAAGTACATTTGCCAGCTCATTGCGTCCCTGTGGAGGAGATTTTACTTTTGGCCTCTGAGCAATGGAAGGTGCTACAGTGATTCCAAAGGAAGGAAGGTAGATCTGAGTCAAAGGAAGCACACACATTGTCCCCGTCCCCCAGCCAAGCCCATTCCTCTATGGCAGTGAGTGATTGAACAGCACTATGATAAGGACAAAGGGGAGCTGCAGTGTTTAGAATAGCAAGAGGAAATGCCTTTAGCCCTGATTAATCTGATTGAGTTCCCAGTTTCA
Organism: Merops nubicus; assembly: GCF_000691845.1. Classification (NCBI taxonomy): domain Eukaryota; kingdom Metazoa; phylum Chordata; class Aves; order Coraciiformes; family Meropidae; genus Merops; species Merops nubicus. The sequence goes on from NW_008581773.1 coordinate 15,178, forward strand.
AAGGGAACTGGAGGGCAGACCTGGGAATTTTAGTCAAATGAGGGAAAAAGGAATCCTTGTTTCCAACAGGTAATTAATTTAATTTTACAGGAATGTTGATACTTTGCACCTATAAATGCTCCTTCATAGCCCATAAAAAATTCCCCTGTGCACAGATGGTTTGTAGAAAAACAAGTAAAAATGTGGTCCATTTGGTTAAAATAAACTTCTCTACTAAGGTGAATCACAGGACAATAGAGTAAAAATCTGTTAAACACATAATCCATAGCCACTGAAAAGCAAGAAGCTAACAGAGCTCTTTGTGCTGTGATCTCTTTTTCACTGTGTGTCACATTTCCATGAAAGAACATCCTTCCTAGAGGAAGCCAGTGCCTTCATTGGGTTTTCAGGTTTGGGGCCAGTTTTGACATGAAGCCATCAGATGTATCAGTGTTTCATGTCTGGGCTTTACAGGGAATTTAGGTGAATTGACACAATACTGAGTAGGTGGGATTCAGCCCTAATTTTTGAACACAGAAACGTCTGGGTGGGTCCTGGGTTCCCCACAACTGAGGAGCATGCAGCTGGTGTAAAAAGTGAAAGACTGCCCTTTGCTGACTGTGCCTCCTGGCTGATTTATGGAAGTACAAAGAGAAGTTAACAGAAATTACTGCTTCAAGCTCCCCTCCAGAGATACAATAGTGCAGTGGCAGCCAGGAAGCTCACTAGGAGAGCTGGCACAAAGCGGTCGCTCCATGCCCAGACCAGTAAGACCATTATAAACACAAATGAAGTCCTGAGAGAGGCTTGAGGTGTTTTCTAGCTTAAACCACAGTCTTGTTCAATCATAAACAGACTGAAAACTTGTGTAAAGTCTGAGTAAACACAGTACTTGCTGAAAATTAAAATATAAGCCTCCCACATGGGAGGGATGTATTTGGGATGTGGCTGGGGTGCTCAGAGCGTTGGTGTGTGAGCCAGAGACTGACCTGACAGAACCCAGGAAACAGCTGGGTGGAAAAAATGACAAAGAGATGATCCTCTTTCAGACCAGCTTGGCAAAAATTCAAGTTCTCCATCATGACCTCAACCCAGGCTTCTGTCAGAGCAGAGTCAGGCACAAGCTTCCAGCCACAGTCCAACTGCAGCATCCCCTCTCCTCTACACATGAAAACAAGCCTGGTCAGCAACCCATGTTCATGGGGGCTCTGGAAATTTAAAGGTCTTTTCAAGATAAGGAACAACTACTCATATAGTCAGTGATGTCAGCTTAGAACATGGACACTTAGCCAACAAAAACCCAGGCACCTGCAGATGGGTCACAAATCAGGGAATGTTTTTATGGGAAAAACAGGGTCTGGGCTGGAAACAGGAGTGTGTTTTAAGCACTGGAACAAATGCCAAGTAACTATTCAAATGACTCTTTGTACCTTTCTACCTGCAGTAAAGAGCACCCACTCTCCCTCCTCTTTTCTGCACCAGAAAACATCCAGCGTTGCCGAGTCAGTAGCTAGGAATTGCAAGAATAATTCCCAGCCCAATGGGAGTTACCAAAGGGCCTGCGTGAGACCTTTTAAGGGTATGAGAAGTTAGTTATTCCCATTGGCAAAAGGGAGGAAGACGTGATAAGGAGAGATCTTTTTCTGTTGTGGCAATTAGATCACAGAAATAGTTCCTGAAAGATCCACTGGAGACCAGAGTGCCATAGGATAATGAATCGTCATTTTATGTCAAGAACACAGACATTTTTGTGTATGAAAAGGATAGTTACATTTACTGAGGCAGGACAGAGATAGGTAGACAGGACAGATGGACGGATGATGGAATCACTTATGCCTTGAAGTGTAAGAGTTAACTGCTAGTTGCTGGTGTTAGGCAAAATATTTTCTTTTCTATATGAACTATTCAGTTCCTTATATTTTAATCCCAGAAGAAGATTCTTGCTTCTCCCTTGATGTACAGGTCTGTATCAGAAATAAATTACTCAATTAGACAATACATGGTCTAATTCATGCTGTCTAAGTAAGTGGTGACTTGGTTGAAATATCCAGATTTTTTTTTTCTTTGCTAATGCTTTGGGCATTAGTAAGTTAATGTAAATTATTTCTGTTTTTGCAAGCTTTCAGCTGAAAGGGAAAAGCAGAGGAAAATCCAAGTGGACCAAAGAGTCTAGAGCTTAAGCCTGTACTCTCTTCCCTTAAAACTATATATATCCCTTCTCTTACTTTGCTTGTCTAAACAAGTGCAATCAGAAGATAACTGCAAAACAAAATGAGGAAATAACAGAAAAATCACAGTGAAAACTCCTCAAAAGAGCAAGACAATGAAGTCACTGGAATCTTATCTGCAGTTCTTTGTGGAACACTGGGACAACTGGGGCAAGCCAGAAAACTGCATTCATCTGGAACAAGGGAGGAGAAAGATTTGACAGCTCCCCTAAACAAGGGGCAAGTTAGTTTGGTGTTGCTCATCTCTCTGACACTGAGTCCCTGCGAGTTCATGTGGAAGGTGCTGAGATCCAGTAAATTGTTTGCAGACATCACAGACAAGAGTTTTGCACATCAGTTAGTGGAAGAGGCTGCCAAGAACAACACTCTAGCTCTGGGATTTACATACATATCAAACCATTTATAACACACAGATTAATAGTCTGAGTATGAGTGAATGGGTGACAGGAGAGCAGGTACCACATCTGGTTCTCATGCTGAGGCTCTTCTGATGGCACTGTGAAGAATGGGAGGTGTTTTGAGCAAATCTTGCATATCCAAATAAGGTCAAGAGAGGATATTTAAGTTCAGGAGGGGGCATGGGCCCACCTATGATACTAGATCAAGCTCAGGAGCTTAGCAGCCAACATGGGTTAGATCAGCCCAAAGGGTGCTTCATTCTGTGTCAGAACCTGAGCAGTCTCTGCATCCTTTGAGGGCCAGGAGTATGCAAAAATAATCTGGCCACTTTACACTCCAGCTGCCCCGGCTTCGCCAAGCCAGGGGCTCCGAGTGGCAGGACCGAGACGCAGGCTGTCTAGACTGCACGTGCAGGATCACAGGCTCTGATCTGGGAGTTGGATGACAACATTTCATAGAGGCAATATCACATTTTCTCTGTTGCCCAATAGCAACGTCTCTGTGTCGGGAGGACCCTGTTAGGGGCAGAATTCCTGCAGGAGAGCTGCTGAGCCGCTCTGGGGGTTTCCTGCAGCGTGGGGGAGCTCAGCAGGCTGCCCAGAGCCCGGGGTCCTGTGAGTACAGCCCGTCCGTCAGCACGCTGCCCCATGTGTGATTACAATGCTTTTCACCACCCTCACCCCCTCCATCATGTGTTTATAATCACCACCGTTATTCTAGAGTTACAGAGCAGAAGCATCCTATGCAAATCAGAGATGCCGGGGTCAGCTAATGAATTCGTTACACCCTTTCCTTCCAAAAAAGCCCAGCCCTTGGAGGGGTACTCACTGTGTGCCACGGGAAACGCAAACGCAGTCGCGCTTTTTTTCATAGCACAGCTTTGCCCTCAACAGCTGGGTTTCAGATGCAGAGCCTGCTGGGTTGCAGTGAAAGCATTTCAGGAAATTTTCCTTGGTCTTACAGTTACATCCCTCAGGTCTCCCTCAAGAGATTCAGGCTGGGCTTCTGGTTCTGCACACACTGGCAGCATACCCACCGTGTCATCTCAGTTTGCCTTAGTTTCCCCCAACTATAATCTCTAGCAGTAGTAAAAAAGGCTTTTCTCAGGGATAGTCAGGCCATTTTGAATGCAAGTGCAACATCTACTGCCAGTACAGTCCTAGAAAGCTAGTGCAATTAAAATGGAGGAAAAGTTTGTTTCTTGAAGTTTTAGGAAAGTCAGTGCTTAAGAAACAGAATAGCAGGACACCATTCCCATCCACTTCCCCTCTTACTTGTATAGAAGGAAAACTGAACATGGCACATGGCCCCTGGGATGGCATCAGGACATATTATCCCTGCCAGCCTCATCACATGTGTCCACCACAGAGTTCCTGGCTGAAAAGAAGCGGCCGTTGAGCTTCAGCAGTTTCCCAGCTTCCCTTTAACAGAACTTGCTTCTAGGGTCATGCATGTTATTTCTGTTGAGCTTTGCCATCACTTTCTTGCTCCTGTAGCCCTGGGTGAGCAAGCTCATGTCCCAGATAGCTGCATGGTGAGGACTGGCTCATGCCCACAGAGGCTGGTGAGAGCAGGAAACAGGGCCTGGCTACCAACAGTGGCACGCAAGCTACTTGCTAAAGCCACATGTGAATTACCACCTAGGCATCTGAAGCATTTCTGTGGCATCTGCCCCTTGCCATGGACCTCAGACTCATTGCTCTTGGGTCCCAGCATGGACAGTTACTCAGCTGTGTCCTTCTCTGGGCCATGGTCCTGTCCCACAGCACCCAAACACCTCTGCCCAGCCGAACCTCAGTGTGACAGCGCAGGCAACAGTCACCCCAAGGGCAGCACAAGAGAGTTTGTGGTCCTGCTGCCAATGCAGATAAAGTGGTTTCCTGTATGACATGTTGTCTTGCTAGAAAAGGTAGGAGACACTGCTCAGGACACATTAAACACATGCTCCAGTTAATTTATGTGACCTGGCACTCTGAAAACTAATAAAACCAGTTTATACTTTCACTTGCACGTGATTAATGGCAAAGTTCTCCATCATATATCACAGACCATGCCCTAGCTGGGACAAAAATATACAGATTATGGGAGAAATTAAGAATTAACAAAACAGCTGTTAACTGAGCTAGAAATACTCTACCACAGTCCCACTGTAAATCAGAAAATTGCCCCGTGACAGTTCTCCCCAGCTTTTTATGCGTTGGGCTGTTTGAAGCAGGACAAGCAGAAAAGAGCAAAAATGTTCCTCACTTCTAGGCCTCAGGCTGGCGCCTGCTCAGTGCAAGATGCTGTTTGGACCCATGGTATTCATGTTACTGTCCTCAAAGAGCTTGTGACTACAGCAGAGAAAAAATGGCACCAAAGTGGTGAATGTCTTCCCTGTAGTCACTGGGCAAACCGGCTCTTCACAGTTTGGTGTATACCTCTTGGAGGCGAAATAATTTTTAATTGTTTTTAAAGTAACATTAATAAGTAATATTTAATGTATTTCCAAAGATGCAAAGAAAAGGAGCATCCCCTCTCAGGATAGGCAGGGTGCAAAGTGTAAAAGTTAGATTTCAAATGCTGTGGTAAAGGTCACTCCAGACAGACACAGGTTCCCAAGAGGGAAGGGATCAGCTGCGAGGGGTCAGCGACCTGGAGTCACTCTGGATCAACCAACCAGACTTGTGTGAACTCACCCTCTCGCAGCCCTGGGCCCAGCTGACACGCGGTGCCCATCCTGCTGCAGCCACCAGCCCCACAGCCCAGGGAAGCCATCCTTCCTGCCACTTCCCAAACAGGTTTATGTCCTGACCCAGGCAACAGCACTGGGGCGGCAATTAAAAGCACTGGCAAACAGGCACATCCTCTGCCTGATTCTCAGAGGGACAGAGACAGACCTCGCCCAGCAGGATGTGGGGAGCCAGGGCACTGCCATTGGTCACCTGCCGGCAGCAGAAACAAAACAAAAAAGATGCTTCACAATGGTGAAAAATAAAATAAGGAGTACCGAGGGTAGTTATGTCATTTCCTGATGGGCCATCGTGGAGCATGATAACAGGATGGGGTCCCACTCTCAGTTCCCGGATAGCTCAGGCTGTTTCCCATAACCCCAGTGACTAAAGAGTGCCACAGGGGAGCCTGAAGCCACGAGGCATCCTGCCTCCCCATCCCGATCTCCCCAGGCACCGTGGCCCACACCTGGTTCATGCAGGAAGTGAGGAACCATCCCAGAGGTGTCAGATGTGCCCTGGGAACCACAGGCCTTTCACTGGCTTTGAAAGAGGGTCAAGAGCAAGTGAAAACATCCAGCTCTAGGAGTTTTTGCACTGCAAAGTGGCTTGGAGACCCTGGTTCCCACACACTACCCTTGCCTGTCAAGGCCTTGGCAAGGTGTAGGGAGACAGCACTGCGTCCAACCACAGCTCCACCAAAGCCCATCTCTTGCCTCCAACAGTGGCCAATGCCCAGGAAAGAGCAGGGCAAGCCTGCACCAGGAACACCCCTATGCTCAGCAATCTGTGGCTCAGATCACTCTAAATTCCTGACCCAGAGGTTATCTTTGTGTAAACTGCAGGTTTTTCCACTTGCATCATCTGAAAAGCTGATTAGACTTTTGGGGATTGCTGTGCCCAGCATAAGGCTTGCAGAGAGAAGTCCCACTTGCTGATCATGGGCAAAAGCAACATTTTTCAGTCTGTGGGCAATGAAGATAGCCACAGAGAAAGCTGCTCTGTTCTCTTCAGCCACGCTCAGCTCTGTCAGCAGAAGGAGCCCTGGACAGAGCAAGAACACATGGAGCACTCGAAGGGCTGCACTGGGGCCAGCTGCCTGTACCCTTGCTCGCAGCAGAGTTGCTTGATGGATCATCTGGAAAGACAAACCCCTTACAGCTTTCTAAGGATTCAGATAAACTTATGGCCCATCAGGACATCTCCACTTGACATGTTCCTCTGGATCATGTGTTTATGTCACCATTTTATATCCCTGTTTTCCAATTTTGTGACTTGCTTCTGGTGCACCATCCATCCTTAGACAAAGTTGCCTATTATCTCCACTGAGACCCCATAGTGTCCTATCCCAAGTGCCCGTGATGAGCTCTTCCCCTGCTCCTGGAGAGCCTTAGTCTTCTCAGGGAGCTGTTGCTAAAGTTGTCCTGGGACCTGTTCACTGCCCAAGACATGCTTGTTGCCAGTTCCCAGCACAGTTATTAAACCCCCCCCCCCCCAAATTTCAGGTGAAGGTAGCAGACATGACAGCATTTTTGCAGGGATTTTGTGGTGTTCCAAACTGGAACTTCCTTTTGTTAAGACATGTCAGCCAAGGTTTTAAAAGATCTGAAGTTATAATCTGATACTTTAATCACATGATAATGCTTTTCTTCAGTTTTGACGTGGGTGTTGTTTTGTGGTATTAACTGAAGAGGAATTAGTCACAATTTCAGTCACACAAAAATTAGCTGCTTCAGAAATCCGTAAATAACCATTTTTCTCCCAAATCACAATTCAATTTACTCATAAAAATTCACAGTTAGCTGTACAGCTTATTACTAATAACAGGAGCCCTTTACTAGCAACTTTGACATTTTAATAGCTGCAGAGATACCAGTAAAAAAAACTTAGGGAGTCCTTTTTTTGAAGTTGGATTGTGTTATTCCCTTAAACACTGTTCTTGGGGGGGGGGCAGGTACTAGAGGGTTAATAAGATGGTACTAGTTATGCCATTAATATTATTCAGCACTGATCTCTTTTTGAATTGATACATCTGTATGGTGCAAGGAATTGCTGGCTCCAGAACAAACCTCCTCACTCTAGGAGGAGTGACAGAAAAGGCTCTGGGCTGGGCTGCACTGGAGATCCCATCAGTTTGGCCTTGCCCCTGCTCTGAGGCCTTTTCTTTCCAAACCTGATTAAAGCAGAGACCCTTGCTACAGTCAGGCAGGTCCTGCCAGCAGCCCAGAGGCTTCTCATTACAGCCCTGTCCTAGAAGTGCAGCAAACACAACATGATTGGCCTGATGGGAATTTTGTCCCTTGCTAGTGATGATAAAGAGAGAGGAGAGGAGAGGAGAGGAGAGGAGAGGAGAGGAGAGGAGGGGAGGACAGATTCAAGGAGAGGAGAGGAGAGGAGAGGAGATGGTATGTGAGGGGAGAGGAGAGGAGAGGACGGGAGGGAGGTTTATTTCTCTCTCAAATGAAAGCCAGACTGTCAGGTACAGATTTTTTTCTGTGCCATACACTACAGACCAGTAACTGTGCAGAGCAGATGCTCCATTAGCCTGAGCCCCGCCAGCCGCCCTGAGCTTGGCTCTGTCGGCGGCTCTGGCCCTCCAAAAGGATTTCCAACCCTTTGAGAGACAGACTTATTTTGCCTCGTATGTGATGTAAAATCAGTTTCATGATACAAGCAAAATCTGTCATAATCTCTTCATGCTCGGTGCTTATTTCAGAGCCCACTGCAGCTGTCACAGCCTAATACTCTCTGCCCAGGGTCCGTGTGTGCACAGCTGGCTCTGGCCCGAGCACCTGCCCTCGGCCCTCCAGAGCGAGCCGGGATCCCCCCGTTGGGCCTGGCCTCTGGTACTTGACTGCTGGTTTTATTTTGAAACCCCCATTAAAACGTGCAGAGGGGAGGGTGCTCTATTCATAGACAGCCTGGTTGGATTATTTGAGCTTAGAGAGCAAAGTGTCAGGTTTGTGTTTAATGAATATCTCCATCAATCATCCTGGCTGCCCATGGAATAATTACCTTGCAGAGCCTACAGTGCCAGGTAAAGCACTTGGATCAGGACACAGAGCAGGCTTTATTAGAAGCCCTGCTGTAATACTCACCATTATTATCATTTGCCTTCAATTATGTTCATGGTCAGTGCTTTGCAATAGATGGCCATTTATTCCTTCTCAAGGGCTGCTTCAGGAGGTACCTTATATTCCTGTGGTTTCACAGTCCAGGGATGCTCACCCAACCTTTGAGATGTATAAACAAAACTTGCCAGAGGTATAAGTTGTCTCCCCCACTTGCTAACTGCTTTTGGGGAAGTGCAAGCCAAAAGCAGTTCACTGGGTCCATTAAGTGACTCAGCTGCACTGCCTTGGACTGTTGTGCTCGTGTATCCACACAAGGATATAACTAGCTCTGAGAGACTCAAGGGCTGCAAGGGAGACAAGCTGGGTTAATTCTGTAAAGCAAATGGTTAAAAAACCCAAACTCATTCCCTATGTAAGCTCCAGTGTCTGCAGTCATCTCAGCACTGAATTTGGCCCCTTTCACCTCTGCCCTTTCTGGCCTTTATCCGTAAGCATCAGTAGCTATGGGCTTTAAAGGACTTTACAAGTTCAATTTACAAGCTCCATAAAATTACAAATTCTCCCTCCCCACTGCAGAAGTACCTTGTAAAACATGTCCTGTATTGTTTCAGTCTGACAGGTCAGGCAGCAAAAGCAAGGCTGCATCTCAGTGGCAGCAAGCAGTGGAGGGAATGTGTCTGGTACCAAGCAGAGTGTCTGGTACCAAGCAGAGTGTCTGGCTGGGAGAGGAGAAAGCAGGGATGGATGTGGTCAGCAGCAAGTAAAACTAATTCTCTGCCTCATGCTATGGGAAGGCCAAAGGCTGGATTCACCTTCTGTTTCTCCTCTCTTATTGAGCAATTATTTGCAACATGCATTTTGGCCAGTTTGCTTCAGGGTATGATGTCCATAAGCATCTCTGCAGGTGCTAAGGTCCTAACACAGCCTCGGTGTCCGGGGCTGTACCAGGGCTGTACCAGGGACCCTGTGGCTTGGCCCTTAGCTAAGCATCTGGCACTCTGGAGAAGATTGCAATGACCCTCCACAGCAAAGGTCTGGCACTAACCTGGCACCAGGGCAGTGATCCACAAAGCCCCTTGCCCCACCACAGGTGGTTCCAGCTGCCGATTCACGTCAGAGGTCGTGTACTTCGTCTTCCCATGTTTCAGTTTGGGCTGCCTTGAATAGCCTCAGAAAACAAGCAGCAGCCCCAGCAGATGCACACAAAACACTTCCACATCTTACACAAGTCTGTACCCAGAGGTGTCTGGTGTCAGGCTGGGCACAATGAGTTATAACTCACCTTTTATTGGAGGTGGGAAAAATACTCTGGACTTGTGGCCAGTGTCAGCACCATTGCTAATATTTTTAGCACCAAGGGAAAGTGTTAGTAGAAGAAGAAAGCAAATAAGGTCCTCCCAACATCAGCTGAAAGAATGCCAGCGAAGGACGGAAAGAAAAATTCTGTGTTCTGCCGATGGCCTGTGCCAATCCATCATGTCCAGAAAACCACTCAAGGACCTGTCAGGATGGCTGGGCTGTGCCAACGCACGGTGCCGGTCAGTCAGGGTCAGCAGGGAGTGGCACAGAGGAACTGCACCACCTGCGACAGCGGGAGAACTCAGGCAGCCGAGGCATCTCCGAAGGGAAAAGCCTGAGGGAGCAAACACTACCCTTGGAAAAAGCTGTGGTTTAATTTACTCAAATTACTGCAGGCGATGTACAAATGGGAGCCTGTCACTGGACACAGTTTTTAAAATGTCTCTTAAAATACACTTGTTCCCAGAAATGATGACAAGTAACACAATCTCAGGAGTGCCCTGTGAAGGAAAAGAGACAGAAAAAGCTTTGCTAACACAGATGGTCTGCAGGTGCCTCACAGCCTCGTTGTACCCAGTGCTGTGGCCTCTGCAGCTCTTTCTGAAGGTGACAAGCTCTGGCTGTCCTAGATTTGAGGTCTCATGTCAGGGCCACACAGTTTCACAGAGCCCCCCTTTTACACGAGCTCAGGTGTCTCCAGGGATCACCGTTGCAACAGCTTCATGCAGTGGCACTGAGCTCTCAGAGAGGCCATATCATTTCAGGCTGTATAAGAAAGCAAACACCTTTCTGAAATCCAGAAATCCTTTATGCAATAATGACAAGATTTCATCCTTCACCCTATTATGGTGCAGGATGTTTATGGACTTTTTTTTCAGTTTTTCTCTTTTTGATACAAAACTCGGCGGGCTCTCAGCAGGGACTCATGGTGGAAAGGAAGACAGAAAGGAACTCGGGGTCTGTATCTTGTTTTTGAGGCTGGAAGAGGCATAGAACCATGGGGAGGGGATCAGGGCTTGGGTTCAAGCCCAGCTTTATGCCACCCTGCAGCCAGCCAAGCCTTTTGCAGAGGGCCACCAGGCTTTCCAAAGTGCTCATCACTCTCAGCCTCCTCAATGCCTACCTGCCCTGCAGCTTCCCAGCTCTGACCGCTCCTCTCAGCCTCTGCCTCCTTCCTTCCCTAGAAAACCTCCTACTGCTGGTCTCTACCTGACCACAGGCTCTTGGGTGAATTCGAACCCACCAGAGGCAGTACGTGCTTCCAGGAGGCAGGCGTCTGGCAGGACTACATCCCACAGTCCTGCTCCAGCCTGGCTGTGTGTCCACAGGCAGAGGCAAGCATGGGTGGCTGACTGATGGCTACTGGCCTTTTTGCCTGACTTTGTAAATCTGCAATGGCAGTGCCAATGTAGCTGCAACATTTTTCAGATGTTCAAGAGGGCAAAGTAGATACATGATTCCCCTGCTCACCCCTCTACTAACTTTGGATGCAAAGTGTTTACAAACAGCTGTTGTAGCATCCCTGGTGTCCAAAGGAAAATACCCTGCTAGAGAGGAAAAGATCTTAGCATGGACTATGTCCAGGAATTCCATCAACAGAGCCAGGAGCTTGTTCAGAGGTTCCCCTTCTAGGCTCTGGGTTAGCAGGGTCTGTGGGGATGAGAGGCTTCATCACTCCTAACAGCTGCGACTGGAGTGGGGCTGTGACTTGGCCTGGCATGGAGGACGGCCTTGAGGGAAGGTGGCCGTCAAGGAGAACGGCCATCGGAGGCCCAGCCTGGCTGCAGGGATTCCCATGGCACCAGCAGCCACCGCTGTCCAGGTGATTGCTACCTGGCCAAGACACTGCGGGCTGCAGTGGCATCTCTGCTCCCGCCATCAAAACCTGGGGCAGGGGCGAGTATGGCCCATGGTCCCCAGGGTACCACCAGCAGTTCTGTGACCAGCTCTGCTGGCAGCATTATCTGGCTGCCCATGCTGTGCTGCACCGAGGTGCAGCCCCTTGGCCAACAACTGTGCTGAGTGGGCATTGACTGTGCCAGTCCTGTCGAGGGAAAGGGTGCTGCCCCTGTGCTCCCAGTGCCAAGACCCCCAGAGAAGGGAAGAGACAGGTTTTCTCTCCATGGGTAGCATAGGGCAATGCAAAGACTGTGTAATGTGTGATCAGCAGTACTACCTCTGCCCAGCTGAGCCCTCGCTGCCTCCACTGCTGGGGCTGGAGGGACAGTGCACTGATCCTGCTCATGGCTGGTGGCTGGAGTGCTGGGTGCAGGGTCGGCGTGGGTGCTGGGACCCAGCCCACTGCCTCCCTGCTCCCAGCATGGGGCACTCCTGTTCCTCAGGCTGCCACACCGTAAGGGTGTCACTCCCACTGTATTTGAAAGAGAAATCCTCTCATCTTCCCATCCCTTTATTCCATGAATCTCTCCTCTCCTTGTCCCCCAGCATTTGCTCTCCATCAGCAGGGCTGGCAGGAGTAGCTGCTTTCTCACCCTGGAGAAAACCATTGCACAGCCACACAACAGGGAAGAAATAGCTTGTGAAAAAGAGGCAATCAGATCCCTCCAGCTAAAGTTAAATTTTCTTTTCAAAAGTCCCCCTTTCTGGAAGCAGCTTCCTGCTTTTCTAATTGGTGTTTCTGAAGGGAGAGAAAGAGATCCCTGTTTCAGGGGTATTAAGCCCTTTAAAGATGCTTTAACTAACAAAGCAAAGATTAGAGAACACGGATCAGATGTTTTTCCTATCAAAGCCTTTACTTTCTTTTCTTTTTTTTTTCCCCACTGTGGATGTTTTGAGTCTCCTCTGGGCCCGGCTTCATTAAGGCTGTTAACTTCCTAGCGCTGATGTCTCTTTGCCCAGCTCACAGTTTGGGTGGCCTGAACTAAAATCTCCCAAAGGGCTCATTACAGGTGGTGGGCAGACAGGGCTGGAGCCTGGGCCACACCACATATCCCTGAGAGAAATGTGTTTCCCTGACCAAAAAAGCACAATATTATATTCTTAAAACATTCCAGCCCCGTCTGGGTGTTCTCTGCATGCATTCCTGTACGTGGGATTATTATTGTAGAGAATTTATAAAGTCATTCATTTCTCTGGAAGTGTATGACACGGGTTTTGGTTGAATGGGCCCAGTGCAAACTTAGAGCCATGTGGTGCTATAAAAACACAACAGTAAATAAATCAGCAGGGAGAATTTACACTTCAGCCTTCTGATTGTTTTTACATTCGGAGGCTCAGACTCAGAGCCAGAGTGTAAAATAAATACCTGCAGCGCCAAAAATGCAGCGTCACACTCTCGCCTGCTAGCAGGCACACTGGCAGAGCTGGGGCACGAGCAAAGCACGGGTGTTTACAACAAGCTTGCGGTGACCTTTTCTTCTTTGGCTGCTTCCTATTTTTCTTGGTGATACCTCAGATCTTTATTATGGTATTGTTGGTCCTAGTCCTGTGAGTGAAGGTTGTGTCAGGCCTTCAAGGGTTTGAGTGCTTGGGTTTTTTTTTTCCCAGGGGTTATTTTTATCACAGCTCTTTAGAGAAAAAAATAAAAAAGAAATCACTCCAGGCTGAAACTTGCCAGCTCCTGGGTGTTACGAGGAGGAAATCACACTTTTCATCTGTGAAAAACAGGAACGAAACTGTGTGCTTTGTGGTCCTGACATTGCACAGGGAGCTCAGGATGGGAGAGTGGAAAGTCCCCGGAAAGAGCCCCACGAGTCGAGGCCCCTCTCCAACCTGGCTCCTCTCCTCTGATAGAAGCTGAAGAGGTATCTCCTCATCACATTTCTGCTGTGCTTGTCCCTGCATAACATGAGAACGTTACTTAGCTGCAATTTCACCTACGAAGAGGGAAAGGGTGAAATCATCTCTGATGACATCAAATTATTTTCGGAAAACCCAAGCTATTCTGAGATGGGTGGAACTTTCCTATACTGAAGTAAACCTTTTCCAGGCACAAGAATGGATCACAAATCCTGCAAGGCAGTAAAACAGCCCCTGGATTAACCTTCTCCCTGGGAGCCCCCCTGCATACCCCAGATTGCTCCGGTTGAGTTCACCTCTGCTGACCATTACACAAAACCAGATTTTTGCTCTACTGCCAAAAAAGCACTAGGGTTATTTACCACCTCAGAGCTGGGGCCATTGCCAGTTCCGATGGACCATTTCTCATTAGCAATTAGCATCTATCTCCCCACCGATGTCTCCTCCAGGACCGATCTGTAAGAATGTCTGATTTTACCTGCCAGGCTGCAATCACCTCTTCCCACACAAAGCAGATGCGGGGCACATGCGCCAGTGCTGAGGTGACGCTGGGTGACCTGTGGCAGCACAATGCTGTTGTAACCCCCTGGCTGCCTCAGTCCCACAGCGAGGCGCTCCGGGGCAGTCCTCCTCGGGGATGGTAGCAGTGGCTCTGATGAGCTTTCTTCCTCTTTCTTGCTTTTTGCACACTAGACAAAATAATGCTGCTGGTGAAGGTATCCAAGAGCATAAGAGAATGTGGAATTTGGCTCAGTTAAAGGAACTTATTATGGGCTTTTGCATTTGCCATATTTTCTTAGTAAAACAATTCTCTGGTCTAATAAAAGGATGAGAATTAAGATAGTGTGACTCCATGCCTTTGATTGAAAAAGGCTGTTACAAACACACACCCTTCAACTCCATGGCATGTGCAGGGCTGAATGGGCCACCTCTTCAAACAGGTTAAGACCTTGACAACTCTATTTTGGTGGTTGAGATCAGATTTAAAGCCTGCATGTTGAATGCACAAGAAAAACATGAACCCAAACTGTTTGTAAAAAAGCTTGTCCCCACCATCATGCCGATATTGTGGCTTTTAGCGTCTCTGAAGGTTATAGAAACTCTGAAAACATCAATCTTTTTGAATGCATTATACAGGCTAGATTCCTGTTATCTTTAATAAGGGATTATTTTTGTTAGCCAGGCAGTAGTGTTATCGAATAGAAAAATGGGAGTATTTTCCCCTGGTGGGTCCCAGAACGCCACACTCCAGGAGCCGCTCCCCCCTCCTCCAAGCCCCATCCACAAGATTGTCCTCCACTGTGCATACACTTTTCATGGGTGAGGAAGATTTTGTTGAGTTTTTGGGTAATGGATCCTCTATGCTCACTTGCTCTCTGTTTGGATTGTGAAGGAGCCTTTCTAGCAAAGCAGTATTCGGTGGTGGTCTCCAGGAAAAGGCATTTCTTCCATTAAAAACAATAAAAGGCCCAATGTTTTACAGACAGATGTCCATCAACAGCTGGAGCTGGAGTGGGAAGAGAACACCGGATCTTCTCCATCGTCACAGTGCTGGGGCTCTGCGTAGCCACTTGTTTATTTAACAAGCTATATTATTAAACTGGACCTGGGGTTGTGAGTGGAAGCTCAACCCCCTGAAAAGCCACACAGACACTTTGATCGTTTATAAAGACCTACTTGAGAGACCATGCACTTCACCAGGGCTGCAGGGAAGGAAAAGAGCAAAGCCTGTATTTCACCAGCTTTCACTAAGCTGGGCCATTGATTCAGCTTATATTTGACTCAGATGTCTTTGGACTTGGCCTCATGAAATGGAGTAGCTGGGGCAGCATGGTCTCCACAGAGCACAAGCGCCCAGATGGGCAGAGGGCTCTGTCGCTGTCCCAAAGCAGGCGCCCCAGCGGGTACCTGGGCTCAAGCGGCTGTGTGCCACGGACACGTCAGCCCTCTCCACGCTGCAGCTGCCCCCCAACTTTGTCACAGCAGCTCCTTCCCAGGACACAGCAACACTTCCAGCTAGGAAGGGAACATTTTATCCAGTTGAGACTGTCCAACAGTTTACATGGGGAAATGTAATTACCCACACTTAAATTTGGCTTTGAGATGGCGTCTGATGTCCCTGTTGGTGGTGCTCTGCACGAGCCCTCCCTCGCCAGGACACCTTGCCTGCCCATTGCCTCCAGTGCCAGCACTGGAGATGAAGGGTCCCATGTCCAAAGATCCCCTGATAATCCCCTGATAATTCAAGGCAGAAGTTAACACAACACTGAAAATCTGTCATTGCCCCAGGTCGTACCTGTTATCCCATCATCTGCAGGGAGGCCTCACAGGGGCAGTGCCAGTGGGTGCTGTGGTGCCCCAGGGCGGTGCTGGCCCCACAGAACTGGCATGAGACCCCTCAATTTAGACCCCAAATTACTCTCTTTGGTCACAGCCACCATTGCTTTTGCTTGTGCATTTTTCCCCTGGATGTCCCTTGATTTAAAAGGTCTCTAATGTAAAGCTAGGATCAGCTGATCAGCTCTTTACCGTGCCCTCCCTGCCAGCCCCCTGCTTGCAGGGGCACAGCACATAATTCCAGGGACAAAGCAGGGTCTGCCCCCTAAACTACTGAGCTTTTCACTATGGCAGTAAAAACACAGTTCTTCCCTGATGCTCTCTACATGTTGGAGGTCAAATTTGTTTGGATGAGCCACCCCCAGATGCTGTGAATACCTGCTGGATGCCTGCCGGACTCGCTAAGCCCAAGACCTGCTCGTGGTGACAGCAGCACCCGGCCCAGCCTACCTCCCTCACCAGGGCAGGCTGTTCCCTCAGGAATCTGACACTTTGACTTGATAGCATCAGTTTATCCACCTGCTTAAGCCCCACTTACTCCAGAAACTGGACAAGGCAAGCTTGTGTTCAGGCTGCTGCAGGAACCAAGAAACGCTTCGTGGTGACCACGTGTGCTCCTGGGACAACAGATTTTGCCAGGAGGCAGAGTTTCGGTAAAGGAACCAAAGCTGACTCGGTTTCCAGGCCAAAGGGGAGGTTTGTACAAGCCTTTGGGCACAGAGTAACTGTGCAGAAAAGCTGTCCTGTGCCAGGATCTCCCTCTGTGCACACTAAAAGCTGAGCGTGTTTTCCTGTCTCCACTCGCTGCTTGCCTCTTCTGGCACAGCACTTCGCTTCACACCAGACAAAACTCTTGTAGGTTTGTCAGAGCATGAAATAAGGTGGAAATTGCTAAAACCTGGCACTGAAATGGAAGTGCTCTGGGCACATCAACACCAAGAAAAGCACAGTTTCCGAGGATTATTTTGCAATGGCTGTATACTTTGATTGTTTCAAAAAGATTTTACATTTTTTTTTTCTACTTAGCCAATTTGTTCTTTGTCCATGTTTTCAACTCTAAAATCACTACAGCAGAACCCAGCCACTAGGCTGAAAATGTGATATTCCCAAAGCTGCTATGTAGTCCTAGGTATTTTGGACTCTACTCCTGACACAAGTAACAAAAACAAACACTTGGAACAGATACGTGATTTTAACTAGAAACCAATTTAAGTTTTAGGATCATAAACAGTATAATCATTATTTATGCTTAACTAGCTTGTGTTTCAGTGAAACCTAAAAGTTTCTCTTGTGTACTCACTAAGGTTGTCATTTCAGGTTGGCCATAATATGCTTCTGCTAAAGAAAGCAAATGGAAAATAAGAAATTCAGACTCCAGTAGTGCACTGAGGCAGAATAATTCAGCCTTGGATACAAAGGTTGTGTTTACTCGCTCTGAGCCCAAAGTTAATCCTATTCCATACATTGAATGCTGCACTATAAAGGTTGCACCGGACAATTCACTTTATTGGATTAACTTTGTGCATGAAGAGCCACCAGTGAGACCCACTCTTGGGTATTTCCATTATTCAGCACTAGACCTGTGCTGCACTTACAGTCCCATATCTCTCTGTAGTGTTATTCTTGATGAACAAGCCTCAGAATCTACTTGCTCTGTTGAGCAGCAGGCATTTTGTGCTGTTTCACCTCTCCATACGTTCTTCCTGCTGGTGGCAGGGACTTGGAGGGCTGCTCAGAAGCAGTGGGATTGGTAACAAGATGTGCTGCAGCACCATGCAGGATGGCCTCACAGGGAAAGGAGCTTCCCAGTAGCAAAAGGCTGAGAATAGACATGGGATCTGGCACTGTCAATACACAAGATACCTCCCAGCAGCTGAGCTGCTGTAGCTGCTTTTTACATTTCTACCTGCACCTGGAGGTAATGCACTTCAGCTGGAGCCTGAAGAAATACACACTTCTTGGCTGGTGTTTCCAGAACTGACTTAACAGCATAAATCCCACCAAAAGTTGGTAAGACTCAGGATGGTATTTTCAAGAGAGTGTAAGCTTTTTGGCAGCCTGCATCACATCTGCAGAAGTCTATAAGGGAATAGGAATATTTAATGCAGATAGTGTCTTGTGAAACTAAGAAACCAGTCAAGAGGTCAGGACCAATATTGCTCTGATTTATTCATCTTTACCACCCTTCATTTTCTCTCTCTTTCACTGACCGATGTCTGGATACCTCCAAATGGTAAACCTGGGGGTACTCAGCAAATACACACTTAAGTACTTTTGAAAATGGGGGACCACCTCCTGAATCAGCACAGTGCTGTTGGGAAGTGACCCATCACCTTTACCACTCAGAGCCCCCCTGTCTGCATGGGAATCAGCGCACCGCACTGCCTCTTGGCAGCTTCAGCAGCCTCCCTCAGCTGTCCCACCTCACAGGCACGTTAATTACCATCATTTCTGCTGTACAGCCTTTAATGTCACAGCCAGACACGTGGATCCGCGTGAGTCTGTCCCCACACGTTATCCACAGGCTGTTTTCTCTCCTGCCCAGGAGACCTTGCCGTGCCCGTGGGACCCCCCCGGGAGCCGCGCAGTGTCCGGCTCCACCGCTTTCCGCGGAGGCTGCGCGGTCAGTGGGGAGTCACCGCGGCGCTCGGCCACCGGCGCACCCCCCTTCCCTCCGCACACACGGGCTGCTTCAGGCAGACTGTGCGCTGCTCGGCTCTCACATAGCAGAGTGATGCCACACAGGGGTGCTAAAACTTCTTCTATAAAACATCTTCTTGCAAGCCCCATTGTCGGGCTGTAGCAGCCTGGCCCTCTGCCTGGCGGGCAGAGCAGCAAAGCCGCGCCGGGGAGACTGCCCCTGACCACCCAGGGGCTTGCCTCAGACTCCGTCCTGCAAAACGGTCTGATACCTCTTAGACCACAAAAGTAGAAATAAGATGATTAGCAGGGAGGAGTGGGCTGAAGCGGGCTTAAAAGGGATGAAAGGGAATTTTCTGTCAACAGAGAGATACAATATGGTTTTTTTTAAGAAATGCTCACTGTTTCTGATTCTCTTTTCTCGTGAAGCTGCGGTTACCTGACAGGTTAGAGATTTCTCTGGATAAAAGCTAAGGCGGTCAAAGTACCTGCAGAAAAAGTGCAAGTCTTCTGCAGTTATTTCAGAGGACGAACTCAAGCCAGACAGGATTTTCCTCACTTAGAGCATTAAAAATCCAACAGCAAGTGCTGTCTGGTTGTGAATAAGCCAATATATAATATTTCATATACGATACAATAGAGATATAATTTTGCTATTACTGTGGCTCAGGGATATTTTACCTGTATCCCTTACTGTGTAGGGCTATATGCTTATTATCTTAAGGGATGAATTCATTTCCTCATGGCTGTCACCAGCTTGGGGACCATGTCACCCACCATGATGCTAGTACCTGCAGCCAGAGAAGGGCCAATGTGTTTTCCCAGCAGCAAGGAGCAACACTGTGGCCGTGCCAGCCCCAGGGCCTTGCTGGGAGACGGGCTGGCCCCAGAGGCCACTTGGCAGCTGACCACTGCCCGAGCAGTAACGCGAGCCCAGGCAATGGCTACAGTCGTGGACAAATAGTAATAAATAAGCAGCAAAGCACTGTGACTTGACAAGCCTTGGGCATCCCTGGGGATTTGTAATGGGATATGGAGGTTTTCACCTCCTGGTCTCTGGTGCACATTTCAAATCCAGCCCCGCTCCGAAGTGACCAAAGGTCATTGCCAGGCTCAGTCGCCCGTGTGACGACATAAATGGCCTCATTTCTCTAATTCTTCAAGCGAGGCTGAGGCTAGGGGGGACTGGATTTTTTTGCATTTTCTGGTCCTGGTGGAACAGCCCAAGAGCAAGGCTGTCTGCATGCCTCTCCATCCAGTCCTCATCCCACCCATGCCTGGTGCCCAGACACCTACCTGACAGCTCCAGGGCACTGTGCCCAGCCCCGGCCCATAAAGCAGATAAGTGCTGGCTTTACTCTGACCAAATCCTGCACCTCATTTTCCTTTTTCTGAAAAGCTAAGCAAGAGTGTGCATTTTTGGTGCATCTTCTGTACGGGGCCTGGAAGGTTTGCAGAACTTGCTGCAAGTGTGAAACTCCTCTGTTTGATCTTAGATCCTCAGCCTGTTCCCAGAGCTTGGTCCTGGTCCCTGTGGTCCAGATGTAACAGGACGGTAGTAAATGGGACCTTCTAACCAAACCCTGCATGAAAAATGATGGCACTGGGGCAGCCTCCCTCGCCAGCTGTACACTGGCCCTGTGGGCAGTCATTTGGAGCCTGGCACAGTCAGGCTGCCATGGACCATGATGGCTTTGAGAGTGGTATCTTTCTTTTCCCCAAGCACCAGTCTGCAGCAGGGACCAGGGGAAGGGCATTTATGACCCCTGCTCCTCCCCTGTTTCACTCTGCAGGCAGGGAGGTGTCCAGGGCTGGGATGTTCCTGCCCCTGGGCCCTTGCAGGACCACAGTGCTGGTGCTCACATCTTGCACCGGACCTCTGTGGTGGCCCCTCTAGCCTACACATTTCTTATACCATTCAATGGGTTATAGGGTTCTTCTTTCCTTTGTGGTGGTCACCAGAGTGGCTCAGGGCTGACAGACAGACCTGCATAGGTTTGCAGATTGCTCTAGGTTCCCAGGCACGGAGGTGTTTTATAAATATCCCCTATTATTACGGTGCTCTATTAATAACTGCCTTGGGGAACAATGGGAGCACGCAACAGCTTTGGTCATCTGATGCCAACCAGCCAAGCCTCTGCAGGGCCATGGGACATTCCCAGAAAAGCATCTATTTGGGGAAGCGTAGCATTTACACACCAGCCCAGGGCATGCACGAGGCCCTGGAGGAGGCTGGGCCATGGTCCCTGCCCCTGGCGATGCACTGCCTGGGAGCACGGCTGCTCCTCGCCACCCTGGGCCCTTCCCACGGCCAACACGAGGATGTGGCAGGGCCTGGCCTGGCTGCAGGCCTCTCCTCACCCCGCTGGGAGAGATGCACCAGGGCTGCGACCCCAGGAACCAGGTCCTGCCATTCCTCTTCCCCCAGGCAGGACAGGCAGGGAAGGAGCGTTGCTTGTGGTAAATAGTGTTCTGCCCAGACACTCTTGTGGTTGTAGCTCTTGCAAAATGTGATGAATGCTCCTGGGGATATGGCCTGCATATTGTCACAGCCACGATGTCTGCATTGACATGAGTGGTTCAGGATGAGACAGCTTCTGGGCAGTCTTGATGGTCAATCAAAAGGCATTTTGAGGGTGGGACAGGAAGTTAAAGAGGCTGATGGAGTGATCTAGCATGTGTCCTTTGGCAAGGCAATGCTTCTCACGTGGGACAGAGATGGAGAGCTCACTGGGGACACCCCAACAGCTGTTGCTGCTGCACATGCACCCAGCATGCCCTGGCAGGATGAGACATCCCTCCTCGTCATGCAGGGGACATGGCAGCAGGCCTCAGCAGAGTAAGAGGAGGAAAGTGAAAGGAGAGAGCCCAGCCCTCATTTCCCCAAGAGGGGCATGAGGGAGCCCCGCTCTTGCCAGGTGTTACCATCCCTGCTTGGGATCCCGCCAGGTTCACCAGGGAAAACGGTACCGGGCTTTTTTCACATTGTTCCTGGTGGCTGGGCACTTCCTGAGCCTTTCCAGCCTCGTAGGGAAGGGGAGCAAAAGGAAAGCGGAACCTTTTTTTATTTTCCTTCCTTTTGCAATTTCTCTGCGATCACAAAAAGCCATATTGCAGCTAATTTTCCTGCCTTCGTTCACACAGGCATTTTGCAAAGGCACAGGAATTCCTCTATGAGGGCCGTGGGCTCTTCTGATGCCCTGTGGCCAGCACCATGCCTCCCCACACTGCCTGAGCTGCCAACTTATCAGCTTCCTGCACTCAGGAGCTTGGGGTGCAGCATCGAGCCCCGCATCCCCCTGAAATGCTGGGGTCTGAACCCCAAGCCCTAAATTAAGGTTGACATATGGGTGATTCCCACAGCCCTTCATCCAGAGGTGGTGAGTTTGCCTTATAGCTTCCCCCCAGGGTGCGGCCGGCCCTGCAGGGAGAGCCAGAAGGGAAATGAGCCCCAGGGGTCCTGCATTGAGTTGACAAAGGTCAGGTGTCTGCTTGGGGATAAAAGCTGGGACCACTTGCAGGGAGTCAGGAGTGTCTGTCTGTGGAGTGCACTCCACAGAGCTTCCTGGTTCAGGGCAGACCTCCTGACTCTCCCTGGAGCTGGGCCCTGGTCTGTTTAGACCTTTGCTGACTCAGGTCGATCGGGTGAGAGTTACCATGTGGGCACCTTTTTCTTATGTATTTAACTGGCTGGTCTGCCTGTTTCCCATACCAACTATGGGCAACCTTGGCTCACTGTTTATACCACCTCTTGTGGGCCGAGTCATGTCGTTTGTGGGATCGTTGAGGGTGGTGTCGTTTATGTACCAGCTGATTGATCTGTTTGTACCCCCAGCGATCATTCATGCAATGTCCTTGTATACAGTACAGTCTGTGTATTGGTTCATCTTCCTGCTGGTGGTATTGTTCTTGTTGGGCCTGGTCATTGGCAGGACACCCCCCCCACTGCCCTGGCCTGTGGTGGCAGAGGCAGGGGCAGAGCCCGCCCCGGGACCTCTGTGGGGGCAGGTGTGGGAGTGCAGAGGAGCAGCGGAGAGGCTGCACCGCCCCAGGGCATCAGGATGGGCTGCGGTGCCTGCGGGGTGGGAATGGGGTGCTGCTGAGAACTAACATCACACACCATGGGCAGCTGCTCTGACTGCAGCTCTGCTGCCTCACTGACTCCGTACTGATGTACCTGGCTAAGGAGAGAGCTCTAAAAATGTGAAGGGAAATAATAGCTGCAGAGTTTTGTGCTCTCTGTTCACGACCGGACCACTCAGCAGACATAAAAAGAAGTTGCAGAGATCATCAGGTACCCAAGGGCACTTCTGCGTGTATGAAGACGAAAAATCTTTCAGTTCATCACTTCTGGGAAAACAGAGTGTTTGCCTAACCTGAACGTTTCCAGGACCCTGACGGGAGCGCAGCCCTACCCTCGGTGCAGGCAAGATGCAGCACGAGCACTCTTGTTCAGGAGAGAGTGAGTGCGGCCACACTGGCTCCCCCTTGCCATGTTGCAGTTTGCCATTGAAGAAAAGCCTTAGAGAAAGACCCCTAGAGTTTTTCAGCAGGGTCTGGGCTGGGAACAGGCTGCCTTCTTGCCCCAAGTGTGATCAGAGCCCTGAGCCAAGCAAGGGGACCCAGCTCCAAGCATCCACCACCCCCTAATTCCTCCCCGGTTCAGCTTTCACTTGCTTTCCCTTAGTAAGGACATTCTTTTTCTCTTTACCAACTGCAAAGCTGAGGAAACCTAATGCCAGTATTAAGAAAAATACTTTTCAAATTATCCTTTAGTTCCAACAGCTTAATGTCCTTACACATGCTTAGTGTGGAGTTTCAGCCTCATCTGTCTGCAGTGGGACAGCCTGCCCTGGTTGGGAGCAGCAGGACCCCTTTCATGTTGACGTGTTGGTCCCTTGGCCAGCTGCAGGGAGCAGAGGCCACGTGGAGCATCGGGCCCTCCCAGGAGGAGACTCCTAAGAAGGGCTGAGCATGAGTAGCTGGTTAAGTTTTTAAGGTTGTATCCACCCGTGCTGAAAAATATGCAATGGATGGAGTGTCGTCCTTTCACTGTGAGTGGTGCTGAGGGTTTCTGCAGCACACAGCTCTCACACTGGCCCTGAAAGCAGGACCTGGTGCCCATGACTTCAGTGTGGGCATGGTCGTGCTTCATGCTGTGTGTGTGTACAGCACCAAGCACAGGGAAGGACTAACCCATGGCACAAGCCTGGGAATTTCATGCTTGCCTGGCTGGAGGCTCTGCCATCATCCCCTCAAGGTGGGAATGTGAATTACACATCCGATGAGCCCGTGGAGAGCAGAGCGGTCCAGGCAGTGATATCCAGAGGGTCTGAGCAGGCACAGGTGGCCCTTTCAGAGAGTAAAAGGAGCAAGGCTGCAAGGTGATCTGCTGCTGAGCCCTTCCTACCTCCTCATGCCACTGGAGTGTGGATGAAAGCAGCTGTAAGCCAGTGGGGATGCCTAACAACTTGTCAGGTGCTTTTTCAGTTGAAGTTACAGTCCAGTTGCACCCTCGAATCCACCCCGCCCTGCCTGTGCAGCTCCTGTACATTGCCTGACTATCCCACCTGCCTTGCCTGGGGTTTTCTGGGTGAGGGAATGCATCACCCCAAAGCGGACTGTCCTCTGCCCCCTTTCTGCTCCCCCTCCTGTTCCACAAATAAACAGGGAGGTGCTGACAGCTGCCAGGTTTGGGCAGAAGACTTCTGACAGAAAATTGAAGCCCCTGCTGCAAGGGGGGTGAGCTGGGGCAACCATGTGCTTGCAGGGCAGGCAGGAGTCCAACTGGGCCAAGGCGGCTGCATTTAACAGCCTGATGCTCACCTGAGCAGGGAGAGCCGCGAAAGCCCAGCCCAACATTTCATTTCCTTTTCTCTCCCTTTTTTCCTTGAAGTAACTCATACGTAACATCTGGCATTCATCTTTTCTTCCCTCCACATGCACAGCAGAAACCCTGGTGTGAGTCACGTCCATTTAAATATGGAAGCACATCATAAAACCTAATGGAGAGTCCAAGAGGTGAGCTTTTATGTGGTTAAAACTCCTAGAGAGGTCAAGACTGTTTAGTTTACACACGGGGGGTCATTCTGCGCATGAAGGTGGTCCTCTAAACCTTTAGAAAGGCTTGTTTGCTCAGGGCGAGAGCTTAGCCCAGCGCCCGTGGTTTTACTGTGTGGCTGCTGCCGGCACCGTGCCC
>NW_008581774.1:0-68007 GCF_000691845.1 Merops nubicus
TGGCAGATCTTTTCTGCTCATCCTGACCAGGCTATACCTGCTTTTATCATTTCTGAGAGCTCATTTGTACTCTTATAAGGTATTGTATCCCATTCTTATCAGTTGAAAGATTATCTCTGGGAAACATTTACTCTTTGCCAGTGCATCCTGAGGCATATGATCAGTTGTGAACGAGAAACTGTAATAAATGGGGCACTTCTTCCACGACCCACTCTATCCTCTTGATTTAGCACTCTTGCAGGTTTGCTGAGGTGCTCGGAGACAAATGCAGAGAGAAGGAAACACACTGCAGGGACTCTGGCTTAACCATTCATTTTGATGTAAAGAGTATGTAGGAACAGTAGTTAGGGTGACAACCTGGGATTTAGGAAAGCTGTGCTCAATTCCCTGCTTCACCATGTGTGACGTTGGACCTCTGTGCCACGGCTCCAAATCTATATAATGGGACAACTGTATTTTCCTACTTCATGGGGCTCTTGGGAGAATAAATGTCTTTAAAACTGTGAAGTGTTCAGTTAACCTGACAATGAAATCATATAAGTGTATTGCATAGATATGGCAGAATTCAATGAAGATGGCTTTAAAATAATATTAACATCTATCTTCCTGAGTTTGATTCTATGACAGGAGACTGTTCTGCATCTGTATTTCAGACTATTAATCATCTTGCTGATCCATCCATCGTTCAGCACGTTCCCTGGCACCAAAAACCCAAAGGAGCTTTGTCATGAACTGCATATTAGAATAAATATTTCTTCCATTTGACAGAACTCCTGGATCTGACATTTTCCTAAGTATCTTATATTTTCTCCTAAACTAACAGCAGTTAATAGAATACAGTGATGATTTTTACAAGGTGTCCTGTAACTCAGAGGAATAGCTTACAGACTTGAACTTTGCTCATCTTTCTAGATGTCTTGCCTGGACTCCAGAGATAGGCCAACTCCAATGATTAAGAAGTTCTGTTAGTATCAGCACTATTCAGAGTTTTGGCTGCTTTATCTCTGTCTTGCTTTTAGTCCCAGCTGAAATCAAGAAGTAGAAAGGCAAATTGAATGAGAGCGATTGTTATTAATTAAAAGACAAAGTTAAAAAGTTATCCAAACTTTTTTGGCATCTCAAAAAAATGTCCATGTATGTGATGTCTCAAGCTTCTTGAACAAGTTGATATCTATTCCTTCTTTATCTGAGTCCATTCAAGCATACCCCACAGTTGATATAGGCCCCATGTAGCTTTATCTGAATCAATTCTCCCAAAGTCTTAAACTAGATAATTAAGCTCTTTTTAGTGACTGGAAAACTGCCACTAAATTTGAAATCTGTCATGGTAATTTCAAGGCTAAAGGAATTAAATTTAACAAGAGATATAATTCCTAATTATTACCCTATCTTCAGCCTTTCGCACTTGCCTAAATTCTTTAAAAGTTTTGTCCCTTCCATAGCCACCCGATCATCAGAATTTTAATTAAAATCAAGATGTCTGAACCGTGACTGCCCATAGATTGCTCTCTTTGACTTAATAGTAGGTGTTCATCTCAAAGACTCATTGTATTTGTTACTTGGGGTGACACATCTGTCATGGTTTCTAGTTTTCATATGGCTTTTCCTGAAGTGGTTTGAATTGAATGAACTGAATTTAATTTGTAATTTCAGAGTAGATTACCTCTTTTCTGCATTATGGTGATCTTGCAACAGGGTAAATCCTTTTTTGGAACCATTTACTGTTGCCACTGATACCATATTTAGATGCAGGGTCTGATTTTTATATTAGAGAAGTGTAGATGAGCTGCTTATGCTGTTTACCTTTTTGTTGCTTAATTTAGGTTGTTCATTTCAGCAAATATCTTCATTGATTCCCTATAATTGCTGGCATCATGTTTTTCAGTGGTATACAAGCTCCTCTAGAGTTGTTCTTATTACAAAGGATAAATTCACATATGTGAAGAAAACGGGGATCTGCACATCTGTCCTTCAAGGGGTGATGTCCACTAAAGAACTGTGGTTGTACATCACAGCTCTCCCACTGATTAGGAAATGAAAGGCTGGGTGGGACAGGTTGTTCACCAACTCATTCCCTTTTACAGAATTGTTGGTTATCAGTTTTCCTGTAGCAAACGTTTGACATTAGAGCCATTGTTTTGTCTTTACTTTCATTTTCAGTAAATGGTGCCATTTACAGAAGAACCTGCCAGCAACTGTACTGGTTCAGACCATGGTTCCCATTAGCTGACTGTATCTGGGAGCAACCAAGAAAAGGCTCCCAAGGCACAGGGCAAGGACATCACAGCAAGTACCAGCACTTTCCCAATATATTCTCCCAACTCTTGGTAGTCAGAAAACCGGTGACTTTCTCAGCTGGAGATCTAGTGTGGTGGTATTCAGCAACCTAGAATACATTGTCTTGCCTAAATTTGTCTGGAGGGGTTGTTGCAAGAGACCTGATCCTGCAAAGTGTTGATTGATAAAGATTGTTGAGGGCAGTGTTGAAAATGGGAGTGCTTTTGCAAAAAAGAGGTACAGTAAAACAAGTCTGTGTCGTAGGACAGAAATGTTGGGTCACTGTGCCACATATTCCTAGGAGGCTGTAATGAGCAGCTCTGTATGGTGACTGCTCTTTGCTAGTGGTACTCAGAGAAACACAAAACCTATCCCAAACACCACATATTACCTGAAGCTGAAGAGGAAAGCAATTATGGGACCAGATTACCATTAACAGGTAGAAAAAAAAACAAGCCCAAGGCTTCTTCTGCATCTCAGCTTGTGAGCTGATATTTAGATAAGATGAAAGCATCATAACTTTCAGTGATGAACTGTGAAACACTGGAAGTGAGGCAGGTGAATTTGTTCTCAAATACAGCCTTAAATACTTTGGTCTAGGTGCTTCTTTTTTTGACTAGCACAGCCTTCTGTGACACCACAGAGCATTTTTATGTGCAGACTTAATTGAAACAGTCTTATTTATAGTAGTGAATATTCATTCTTGTTAAAGGTGATTCTGAGGGAGGCTAATAAATGTTCTCACTTCCCTTTGCATCAGCTAATGGTCTGGAAAACAAATATACTGCCATTCCCTGGGAACCTGATCTTGCTATGCTGGATTATACTGGACGAAAGTTGTATTTCACTTCCTGTTTATTTATTATTCACATCTCTCCAGTGCCTCAGGCTCCTACCGTGATGCACCAGGTGTAGACCCAATGGGCAGTCCGTGTCTCAGAGCTGGCAATTTAAGGCTGAGTCTAAAGACGATAGATGGAGCCAGAGAGACAAAGAAGTACGAGGAGATAATTAGACCAAATCCATCAGTGCAACTGGCCATGGTCTATGTGCACTAACGTTGTGGCAAAGGATTGTGGCAGAAGAGTGTTTAAGGAGAGCCTCGTGAGATGCATGTGTTGTAATATTACCTCTGATACTAAGAAAGATCACTTTAATCAGAGAATTTGAGTGTAGAACGAGTTATTTTTATCACTGATTAGTTTGCTCTTTCCCGTACTTCGTTCTCAGTTCAGCTCTCCATGGTTTGTCAGGGTGAAGGCTGCCTTTTCACATGTCAAAGCAGACATCAGCCCCTCGTGCAGCTATAACACAACGTGGAGCTACAGCTTTTGAGAGGATGAGGTATCACAGCACAGACCCATGAACTGTCCAAAGCTGCAAGCTGGCCGTGACCGGTTGTGTAAAACTTCTCTGCTGCAGTGATGATGTGTCATTGTTTGAATTGCCAGAAACAACCACGGCACATGGCAGGATCCTTTAACTCAGTTCTTTACATAACTGAACGCCACGTTGCACCGCAGTGAGGGATTTGGGGAATCTGAGCCTGGCCTCGGCACTTACTGCCTCTTTTCTCAGCCAAGGAGAGAGGAGTGACTCTGCCATAGGGAGCTGATGAATACTGAGATTTCATGGGCCAGTGCTCCTGTGAGCTGCCTGAAGACTCAAATTGTGTTGCCTGGAAAATTCTGCACAGGGGCCACCCCTGCACGGGAGTCCCCCGCTCCTGCTTAGGGAAGTCTTTGGGTAAAATGAGTAATAAAGAATTTAAAATTATCTCAGCCAGCCCTCTCCTCAAATGACTTGGCAGCTCATCTCAGTCTGCCTCATAGATGTGTACTGAACCCAGACTCTGTTCTCAATGAAAGCCTTTTAATAATAAATATTATCAAAGCAGGAAAAGTGTAATGCAGTGAAATCCAAAGCCTGATGCTGGAAAACAGATGTCAACTTCCAGCTTTTTGCTGGTACCCAATCCTGCTAGCTCTCCCATGAAAACAAGAGGTGCAGGGTTTTCATCTATAGATGCCATGTGGTGCCTATGGTGAAATGTGCCCAGGAAATGTGATTGGAATAATACCTAGGAAGCACCAAAATGTGCTGCTCCTACCTCAAAGCAGAGAGCTCATCTGCAAATTGGGCTGTTCTGAGGACCTGACAGCTCATTGCACAGGTGGGCTGCCTTTCCTGACCCATTCTGAGCAGTGGCCAGAGTGCTCTTACAAGTCTTGATCTACCCCAACAATTTCTAACTTTTTGAAATTATATCCAGCCTTGACATAAGCAACTTTGGAAAGTGGCAAACAAATCAGCAGTGGAATGAAAAGCCTCTGAATGGTGAAAGCAACCTTACTTGCACCTTCTCTAATTCTTCTCTCTCCTTCCAAAAGTGCCTCCATCTGCAAGCTTTTGCAATTACCTCTTATTAGCCATTGACAATAAAGGAAGAGAAGTCATAAATTGGCAGCATGAATCATATCCCAATTTAGCCTGTCTCTCCTGCTAATAAAAAAGCATACACTTCTCAGATACTCCTCTGCATTAACACTAAGGAGAAAGGCAGCAGGAGGAAAAAAAAGGGAAAGCTGAACCACACAGACTTTTACAACAAAGCGGTTTCTATTTTCCATTAAACAAGAGACAAATAAGTTAGAAAATTTCCTTTTTTAGAACTGTTTTCATCTTGTACCAGGTACATGCCTAAACCGGTTCTCTATATCCAAATGCGTGGGAGAACTGGGTTTCTGGTGAAGTATCTGCATGGCTGGGGTCAAGTGTGCAGCTCTGAAGCAGATTGTATGTGCTTGAGCAATCTTTATGTAATCAACTGCGTTTTACAGCTGAGGAAATAAAAGTGCCCTGAGACAGTTCTTGGAAAGGCCTGTATGAGACCACTGCAGTAAGAGGCAACTCGCCTGTGTGACCTGTGAGATCCTGCTAGCCCTAAATTTCTGAGTTTACAGGCTCAACAAGAGCGTTAATAATTTTTTGAGGGCTTCAGGCAGTACAGTGATGCAGTAAGTCAACAGAACAAAAGGACTTCTTTAAACAGACAGGATCTAAGAATCAAAACAACACTGGCTCCAAATACTCTTTTTTCTTGCAGTAACAGAGGTAATGTGGATTAGGATTAGATTAGTATATCTTCAGCTGAGCATTACAAAGCTAACACTTGTGAGAACATGTAGATATCTTTCAAGTAGATCACTCAAAAAACACTAACGATCAAGTTCTAGACAGAAATAAAGTAACCCAGCTAGGCTGTGGGCACATTGAAATAATCCAAATTATTCTTTCGAAAAAAACATATTTTCACTCTGTTGCAGTGTTTTGTATAAGCTTTCTGCAGTGCTGTACTCTATTAATAGTGAAATGTTCTTTTTTTTTCTGCATAAGAGTCGTACAGGTACTACCTGGCTAAGTTATGACACTCTGTATTTAGTTTACAGAAAGTTGCAAAATTCAAACAGGCCAAACCTGTTTTGCAGAAAGAATCAGGTATCAGCAAAAACAAATGTGTAGTATCAAAATGCATTATGATATCAGTGACTTCCCAAATTCCACATGGTAGTAGAACACAATTTGGTACTCAGACAGCATAACAACAAGGCCACTTAGGAACAACTGCAAAAACTCCACGAGGTTCTTTTGCACTGCAATGACTTTAAACCTGCAAGCTAGCTGCTGCAGTGTTGTATGTTATCATATCTTTTCAGGAGAGAAAGAAAAACAAGGCACTACATAGTGTGCTTTCTAAACTATTTGTTTTCTCTCGTGCTGCTACTAATACATTAGTAGGAGAAGAATCTCTCATATGAGGAAGTGCTAAAAATAAGACTCTGGAAAAATGCATCACAGTACAATTCATTGCATTACAAATTCCAAAGTCTACCAAGAGGTGCAGTTAGTTGTGTGTTGTGAGCTGCCCGGGATGAAGGTAATGAATGAATGTAGGAAGTCATTATCCCTCTGTCTTTCTGGTGAAGGTAGGGGGGGACCTGCTCCCCACAGGACAAGAAAGTCCTTGTCTTCCAAGAGTGACACAAATAGGCAAGCTAAGGAACCCAGGTTTGGGACAGCATTTTTTCCTCTCCGCAACTTCTCCTATGCTGAAAATATACAGAAGTGGAAGGAAGTGGGAAAGTGTGGTTTCTGAGTGTCAGAAGTCCAGCCCTGCCCTGGTATCTTCCAGTTGTGTCAACCTCAGCCACAAAACCAGCTGCTGCTGAGGAGGTGAAGCTGCAGTGTCTTCTCCAGAGGGATTTTCTCTGCTGGAAAACTTCCCCTGAACTCCATCTCTCTGTGGGTCAGACTTCCCCAGAGTCCCAAAGGTTCCAGGAGACTCAGAGGGAAAATAAAAACTCACTGGATTGAGCCTTTGCCATTCCACAGCTGACAGAAGAGTCGTTTGGTAGTGCAGGGTAATAACAAGCAGAACAATTCAGATTAGAAATCCACAAATCCACTCGACTAACAGAGCTCAGGCCAGCAGCACCAGATAATGAAAGTTATTATATGAAATACAGCCCTTATTTTAGAAGTTAATACTTGTCTTTATCTCCTTTATAAGTTCTTTCTGTGAACACTATAAATGCTCCATCCTTCCCAGAGCCTTTTCAGGCCTGCTGCATGGAATGTATAATATGCCAATATTTACAATTTTGTTCAATTTCATACTGAAAAGGCTGAGTTCTCAGCTCTAATCTGCTAATGCCTGCTGCTACTGGAGGTGAGATGATGCAATGAGCTCTGAGGTGAGACACCAGCAAAAGCCTTCTGGCCATTTGGGTAACTAAGTGCTGGCACTGATTATCCAGAGGGTCTTTTTAGGAAAGGGCTTGATTTGTGTTGGAGTAGTTTCAGTAAAGCTGCTTCTGTCATAGGACAGCCTGCTAGACTAGACGCCCTCTGAAGAGGCCCATCCTCCTTTCCATCACTCGCCTTTTCTTTCTTGTCTTGGTCATGGTGGGTTAGTGTTTTTTGTTTCCTATCCATTTTCCAGTTTTTAGAAACAGATATCTGATCCCACAGCGTCTTTGGGACCCCCTCTCCTATTGCTGCCTGAGTGGTCCTGCAGCCCTTTGGACCAGGCAGACTGATGGTTCCCCCTGCTCTCTAGAAGAACCTGACCACTTCACAACCAAGAGGAAGCGGTGTAAGCTGAGAGGGTGAAACAAATCACTTGTTTCTCTCCATTTAAAAACTGTGAAAGAATTCCCACGCTGTCTTATTAACAGATAAAAGCTAGTATTATCACCTGTCATGGGAAAAGAGGAGGAGGACTGGAACACTATCTCCTGGGAACCACAATGTGAGAACCTGCATCTTGTCAGCTCCTGGGCAGGTTAGACTAAGCTTATTTCCTTTTGATGAATTTCAATGGATAGCTAAATAAAGCTCCATAGTGAGATGCTTGCTGAATGCAGCCATTTTCAGGTCTTTCAGTGTTACTGATTTCAGCCTTAAGTTGTACTGAAGTGTCTTTTTAAACGGAGATTGGTGATTCTGGAAGTGCTACAGAAGCTTGCCTCAGGCAGGTGCTGTCCCTTCCAGTCCTCAGCAACTTGCTGCAGCTCCCTCACCTGAAGTGTGAAAGGACAAAATTTGTCTGGCTGGAGAACATCCATCCCACAAAAAAAGGAGTTTAATATTCACCCAGTGCCATCCATCAACTCAGAAGTTCCCACTTTCAGACATGAATTGATTTATTCCTTTCATTATCCAGGACAAGCGTGGCAGACACCTTGCTCTCTCTAGGCTGCACGTTCCATTCAGGAGGCACTGGCAAGCTAACAGGATTTATTTCTCACCTTTCCTTGTTAGATAAGATTCAGGCAGTTGGGAAGGTGTATTGGCAATGGAGTGAGGGTGGGAAACCACAGCAGCCAATTCTGACATGTCAGAGGTGTAGACACTTCTGCATCACCCACACAAGTGAAGAGTTTTCCTTTCCTAACCCACTCCTACTTCCTTTCACTTGGAAGAAGGGAACAAAACTTAAATGTCCACAGCAGAGTACACAAGGATGAGATCACTATTAAAAAAATTTTAAAAAAAAAATAAATGCCTTGGCCACTAGTATTGAGGACAGCAAAAGTACTGAAGGGAGGGTTTGTTTTTTTCCATGAGAACCTGAGGGGTATTCATTTGCTGAAAAACATTTTCTTCTGTATGATTGAGATTGTTTCAAATGCCTTCAGGAATGCAGCCAATGCAGCAGTCCTGCCTTGTCCTTTCTCTGTGGGCTTGAAGCCAGCCATACAGGGACCACAACCAACTCGTCCACCACAGGGGCAGCAGCTCTGCTCGTGTTTTGGAGGGGTATGCACCTGGTGATGTGGAAACCGTTGGTGCCATAAGTCTCTCTAGCAGGTTTTACAAACCAAGGCCATTTAAATCAGCATGAAGGTTGCTCTGCTTTGCACCGGTGTCAGATCTGGGCTTTGGCCTGTGCCAGGATTAGGAGGAGTGGTAAAATATTTCTGTCTATCTTGGCCTTCCTACAACAGCTACACTGAGCGGGTCTCTTCTCTCTTCAATCCGATTTCCTCAGTGCTACTTCTGGTACAAAAGTAGAGTGTTATTGAAGTTACACTGATTGCAAAACCAGTGTAAAAGCAAGGAAAATTAGGTCTGCTCTTCTGTTAGCCGGTGTGTCACTTTTAGCTGGAGCGAGCACATTGCCACAACCCTGTCAGCAAACAAAAAGTCCAGTGGTCAGAAGTACCTGGGGAGAACGTGCTCGCTGGTGTGTGAAATGCCTCGGCTGTCACTCAAGCCATCCTCGCAGCTCCAAGGACAAATGAGCAGCGTCTGCCTTGATGCTTTCTGCAGCATTCAGTGCTGCTCTTCCATCAGCTGCGTTTTTTGTCTGGTGCGAGTGGTCTGTGCCTTCCAGGAGGCTTCAGAAGAGCTGGTTTTCCCCCTTCACCCACCAGCATCTCAGAGCAGGTAAATCTCAGGCTGTGAGGAACGCAGTTCTAGTCCCTGTGAACCAAGGTTAGACATTTCACACTGTAATCAGAACTGGCAACTTCCAGTGAGCTTCTTTACTACTTAAAAGCAGAATTGATTGCATAGTAGCAAGGCTGAGATCATGAAGGAGCAATTTCTCTTGCACAAACCCATCTGGGGTAGTTAGATGACCTGCTCTGTAAGCTGTAATTTTAAAACAGTAGGTTAGACAGCTAAGCCTGTGAGTAAGCCTTGGAGGAATTTCCAGGATCCTCCCAAAATCCCCCCAGTACACATTAAAAATCCCCATTGCTCATGGATTTCTGAATATATGATTCTGGCACTCAGAGCTTTCCCTGTTCAGTGAGCAGATGTTGTTCGTTGTTTGCAGTCTGCATTCATCTGTCTCTGCTTCTTTCTGCTCATATATAATCAAGTTCTTGAGCTACAAATGAGCTATTCAACAACCCACAGCCTTATATTTGTACCATAACCCATAAATCCTGGGCATACCTTATAGGAGGTTCCTATTTCTAGAATAGTGGCGAGAGGGTTAATAGATGTTGGCCAGACACAAACATCTTGTGTTAAAGCTGGTTGTAATCACATCACTCAAGGTGTTATTGGTGGCAATCATCTATGGTCATAAGCAACATATTGACCTGTCAGACTGTATAACAATCCATAACATTTGATTTTTCATTTTTTGTAATAACTATTAATTGCTCATTAGTCCCTTATAAAGTATTTATATACTCAATTTTCCTATAAAGCATGACTGTAATGTTGAAGCCTAGTATTGGGCTGTTAAATTCAACCAATCACAAAACCAGTAAGAAACAAGTTTTTAGAGCATTTGCATCTCTTTTGCTGAAAGAGCTGAACACCAGCACCTAGTCCCAGATTCATTTGGATGGTGGGGACTTTCTCTGCCTAAACACTGTGTCTTGCCAAGTTCTCCTGTGTTCCCTCTCCTGTTAGAGGAGAGACAATGGCATTACCAGAGCAAAATAAATTGAACCCATCCATTTCAGCTCCCAGGCTCAGAATAGGTCGAATCATTCTTTGACTCTGGAGATGGCCAACCTGGAGAAACTCCAAAGAGCTGGGGTGAAGTGAGAGTGTTCCCACTGTTCCTGGCACTGAAGGCCTGCTCTGATTCAGCAAAGCACTTCAGGATATGCTTCAGCTGAAGGGCTGGAGGGAGCTGTAGCATTTAGCTAGGACAGAGGAGGTACACCACACCATGCTCCTTCTGGAGGGAGCAGTGTGGTTTACAGGACATGTAAGCACGTGGAGTGGGTGAAAGTATTTAGAATTTTCACATGTGGAGTGAGGACCTTAGATACCAGTGTAGGACACTCATCTTTATCACATCAGAAGGTCAGAGGAACCTTGGAAATTTCAGCAGGGCATTGAATTCTGAGACACATTTGTTGAAAGGTCTTTTATCTTTGGCTGTGGTAACTCTCTCTCTTTCTGGCTCTTAGGACTAATAACAGAAAAGCCAGCTAATGCTAATGAAAATACTTTGTACAGCTTCCAAACTGGGCACTGCTCTCTTTCTGGTGTGTTTACACTCCAGTCATCCTCTTTCATCATCTTCACATCCTACATCACCAGGCAGCAATGTGTCACAAGATGATGCACCACGAATTAAACCTCATAACAAGCTGTTCTGAGCTGGGAGTGTACAAGAAATACATCTTGGCAAAACATTTGAGAAGCAGAGGAGAACAGCAGATGTTTCCAATAGGCAGTTTCCAGTTTGGCCATGAGTCTGTACACTGGATCAGTCTCTAGATAACATCCTCCAGCATCAGGCCAAGGGAAACTACGGTTCTTTTGATCCTAGTGTTGCCGTGGTACCTGCAAACTCTCAGAGAGCTGACCTAAATTCCTTCCAACCTCATCTTCATCCAAAGACACCCAAGAATTTCTTTATTCTCTGTCCCTGGCTCTCCACAGCTATAATCCAACACCTGCATTTGAGCCACTGGAGGCAAAGATCCAAAATATTCACAAGGCGAATGGAGTAGTGAGAAGGCAAAAGACAATCTGCCGTGATATAAGGTGGGTAATTCCCTATGAACGCCTGAGCAAACACACAGACACCATGGCAGGGAGCCTGACAGATGGCTGGAGCAGAGCAGTGGGCCTTGATTCACTGAGGCATGGCTGCTTTTTATTTCTCTTCGAAACAAAGATGTAACCTGGATAACAGTTCTCTCCTTGTTCACTTCATTGGGCCCAAGTCGAGGGCATGACTCTTTGCATGGGGTGCACTGAAACCAGGCAAGGTCCTCACTGGTTCTCCCTCTGCATCCAGACACGTCAGTCCGTGTGTCCATCCCTGGAGTGCCTCTCTGTTTCCAGCCCACCACCCCCCGTTGGCGTTGGCATCTTGAGCCCCGTGCCGAAGCCAAGGGCAGCTCGGGTGCCAGGCCCTCAGCTGCTGTGCCTGACTGCAGCCTGGCACAGGCAGTAATGGATCTTCTGGTCCCTTGGGGGCCGCCTTGGCTGTCCTTGGGTGCCGTCCTGCGAGGGATGCTGCAGCTCCTTTGTCCGGTGCAGGAGAGCACCCACCACCAGCTCAGCCTCTGCGCAGGGTGGCACAGGGAAGAGGGCAGAATTTCTCCCCTTTTCTGGGTAGATTTCCACGGGTGCAGCCTCGGGCAGCCCCGGGGAAGGAGGCAGCCCTGCTGCAGAGAGGGCTGGCCTGCAGCATCGCTCCGAGCTGCGCTCTGCAGGCAGAAAAGCCCTCAAATGTTTTTCTTTCATTCGTTTGCTCTTTTGTTTCATCCAAGTATCGGTGCAGAGAGCCGACCCCCCATGTCACCTTTCAAGTGATTTCCCTCGCCGCTCTCCCAAATCCAAGTCCACTCCTCCTAGAGAGGTGAGCCAGGGATATGGTTAATAGGAAAAGAGAGTGGCGAGGTGATCAAACACGTGCTCCCCCTCAAACAAAGCCTTTCCTCTTCACGGGGTCTCCAACACCGAGGAGGAAAAGTGAGGGCACACACAGACCCAAACCTGGCCCATGGGCCAGCCTCAAGGGTGGGCAAGTCTGGGTGTTGAAAGCAGAAACATGAACCACACTCAGTGCTCAGGTCTCCTCTGGGGTCAGAAGGCTCCTCAGTCAGAAAAGGTTTTGCAAACATTTGAAGTTGAAAGCCAGAGGTGCTTCCACTGCTGCCCATTTGCACCAGCAGGCAGGGAAAGCACAGGGGTTCATGGATAAATTTGAGAAAAATTGCCTTTGTCACTCTAGAGAGCCTCTGGGGCTGATCTGCACTGCTGTTGCCCCTCCATAGATTCCACCAACTTTGGCCAGACTTGGCCTGTGCTTGGCCCATTTTGCTCAGGCCTTTGTGCTGCTGCTGCTCCTGGGCTCACTGGGCTGTACTGGGAGCTGGCCTCGGCACCTCCAGCTGGGCAACCCCAACTTTGGGCATGGAAAAGCTGTCTGTGACTGAAAACGGGTTGCCTCTTGGTTGTGAAAGCATTGACAGAGAAACATGATCCTCCCAGTAATGTCATCACTCTGAGACCTCCCAGGGCTCTGTCTCTATGGGTGCCCAGCAGATGTACCACAACTGCCAAGGGCATCTGTACAGATGGAAGGAGGCACATATTGCCACCCTTCTCCACTCAGAACATTCTCTTTTTCTTTTGCTGCCCATGTAGCACATATCCATGGCTCCCCAGCACTGCCCCAGTCACAGTGGGGGGACCCTAACTTCCTAACAAGCCCATGGGATGGGCATTTCTTGCTTCCTTGAAGGACATCTTTCATGCAGGCATTCAGACTTTCACATGCAGCCACTCTAAAGCTTCAGGTGACTTGGAGGCATTTGGAGAATGAAGTTTTACGCTATTGAGGGGGCAGAAAGGAGAGTGCCAGAGGACAAAAAGGAGCCTGAAAGCCAGGAGGATTTCTGTACATCAACTTTACAAACTTTCACGTGGCAGTGACACTATGAAAACATCTAAATAGTGCTGGCTGATCCGAATACTTCATCAGGTGCCCTTTGACTGACTGGTGAATGGCAGCAGTACCCTCACAAATGTCACCTGAGTATCTTCAGTCAGATTGCTGGTTGCCCACAAATTTGAGATGGTTTCTCATTGCCTTTAACAGCCAATGTGCAAAAATTTCAGAGAGAGCTGCACATGATGCCCATCAGCA
Organism: Merops nubicus; assembly: GCF_000691845.1. Taxonomy (NCBI): domain Eukaryota; kingdom Metazoa; phylum Chordata; class Aves; order Coraciiformes; family Meropidae; genus Merops; species Merops nubicus. The sequence continues at coordinate 13,421 of NW_008581774.1, forward strand.
GGCGATCAGGCATCTCATATTCCTCTTCCAATAGACAATGCTCCATGCAGGGTAGCAATTTTCTCTGGCTGGGGCCAGGAGCCCCCTGGTCCTTTGGCTGCTGCCTTCATCCAGTCTGCGGCTTGAAAGAAGAACTTTCTGCACATCAAACAACCCCTAGGACTGACTGCCAGGGAAATAAGCATATAGATCATGTGGAGTGCAGCGACACCAGCCCCAGAGAGCTCTCTCCTAGATCAGATACCTAAAAAATCCCACCTGATGGCAGCTGCTCTGAAAGGCTAGAGATGCAGAGGTGTGTATTTCAGACAAGCAGCCCCCAAATCAAATCTGTACAGGTCTCTATAGGCTGCACTACTGCTTGAATTGTAACCAGAAGGAGATAGGCTGCCAAAATATAGCAGAGCTCAGGGAGGGTGTACACATAGCTGGTTTATACACTCATCTGCACGGTGAGCATTGTGCACCACCTATTGTACTGCGCTCCTTCTTGCCCATATTTCATTAAAGGATTGCCATTTCTCAGTGTGTAAAAATAGGATGTGCTGGCACGGTTTAAATGGTGCTAAGAGCACCGTGGAGAGGCACAGCAATAGCTGTGAGGGGAATGAGGGAACAGAGGAGTTCTCCTGAGCAAAGAGCAATATCGAGCAAACGCTGAACCGACAGCCACTGCTGCTGAAACCAAAATGCTCTGGCAAAAAGCCACCACCACATACATACACACAGCAACCAGCAGCCCCAAACAGGACAGCACGGCAGAAATGCACTCGTCAGGTAAAGCCTTAGCTGTATAGGATGCTCCAGACGGGACAATCCTGCTATTTTACTCCCCTGAGGAAAGTTAGGTTTGGATTGGGAGGGCAATTTTCCATGGCTTTCCACCTTGCCAATCCAAAGGCAAGTGGCTATGCACTGGTGTAGGTCTCACACCTCCCTTAAGTCCAGGATGATTCAACATAGCTGAGAGGAAGGCTTCCAGGGCTGGTTTTCTGCATGTGCTGTGGTTTTGCTCTGCTGCAGTATGGTGCATCGTTCAGTGGTACCCATGACAGTCAGTCTTCACCATCTATGTGTCCCACACAAAGTCTGCTCTTGTTTGACATTGGGGCTGGTCTATCCAGCCTCCTGGTGGCCGTGTGTAAGGAACTGAGACCTTCAGCTCTCTGTAGGTGCCCTGGTGGAATAAAGCTTGTGTGTGGCCGGAGGAAAAGAAAATAAGGAGAAAATTGGTTGGAGGTGATTTCAGAGACTTGTTTGCCAGGATTTAATACGTTTTGGATAACTGACAGCTGGCCTTCCATAGTCATATTTTTCTCTCAAATCTTTTTTATTTCCTGAGGCAACATTTACCTCTGCTTTTTAAACAAAATGCAGTCAGAACCAGAATATCACAGTGCAGACTGATTGACTGCTTTCAGACAGCTCTCCAAGCCCCCTAAACACATTAAACTACCCTCTTCCTAGTGAGTAGCTCCCAGTGATTTCAGCATGAATAAGGATGCAGTTCTGCCAGGAAGCATTAGCGAAAACATGATCATTCACAAGAGCTGCTCAGTATTTCTGGGCTGAAATTACCCACAACAATATTTTTATAATTCTGTTTTTAATTTGTAGCAGTGGGTACAAGAGGCACTGTTCCAGCTGCATGGGTAACTTTTCTCTTTATCTAACATGGTAATATTTTTTCCAATATTGAGAACCAGATTACGATAAGGACTTTTTTTTTTTTTCTCCTGAGATAAAAATCAATGTTATATGAAAAGGATCATATTTATGTTTCCTAGTAAAAAGTTGTGGGGTGTTTTGCATGTAAAGCTGAATCACATTTACAAATAGTAAGGAATAAAAGGACGGTATTTAGCTAAGATGTTTATACTAATGTTTTGGAGTGATGGAGTCCAGAAGTTTTTTGGGAAGCAGGGGAGGGTTATAAACAATTCCCCAAATCTAGTGAGTTGGAGATAATTTTCCTCTTGGGAAGACCTCCTTCTTTGGTCCAGGGAATTCAAAACACTGCATCTGGACAGGAAAGAGGATTTTAAGTGGTCAGTTAGCAACAAACCCCAAAATTTCTGGACTACAATCCTGCTACAAATGTGATGAGCTCGTAAATGAGAAATCCAAACATGCAACACTTCCCTGCCAGCCTGGGAAATTCAGTATGACCCAGCCCAGCAGGTTCACCTGCAGCTGCTCTGCGCTCCTCAGTTTTACCCTCGTCCTATACCCAAAACACAGGAGACCGAGTCCGTGACTAAATCTCAGCATCACAAAAGCAGGGTTAGTACAAGATTAGTGAGTCTCTGGTACATAGATGCTCACTGGTATATGGGCTTCTTTCTACTGCCAAAACTCCTCAGCAGCTGCACATGCTGGATTTATCAGACTTTATGAGATATGGCACCACAGAAATTGGTCTGAGACTGCCAGACTATTTACTACCTCTATAGCAGAATAATTCATATATTTATTCCCTATCCTGAATATATCCAAAACTAAACCTCACAGATGAAGTTGTGCTGATTTAAAGCCAACCATAAATCTGTTGACCCTTGGTAAACCATGCTTTTTTGTTTTGTTTGGTGTTGAGAAAAAAGCAAGCATTTCTCCAGCTGTATGCATCAAGCAAATCTCCAGATCCTTTGCGCTACTCTGCCACCTACTTACGCTGTTTCCCATTAGTTTTTATCTCCCAAAGCTTTCTACAAAGCTCTTTTCTCCTGCCCTCCCCTAAATTTTCTTGCTAGCCTCTCACATAAGGAAAGCATGGATCAGAATGCTCTTGGGTTATATGTCCCTCTTTAAGCAGGTACAGCAAACAAAATAAAGTCAAGTCCCTATGTGTCCTGTATATCATAGTGTTTCATCAGAGCAGGTTGATTCACTGCCTGTATCATGCCCTGCCCTTGATCTGGAGCTCAGTGGGACGAGGTAGCTCTGGGCTGCTGCACTAGTAGCAGATAACTGGTATTTTTCCCCTTTGGGAAACAGGATTGAATTTAGAGGAGGAAATTTTTCCCTAGCCTGCTGATGGCCAGGTTCTGGAAAGCCTCCCTGTTTGGGACAGCCTGAATCATTTAAGCTTGTTTTCAGATCCCACTCTTTTCCCATTGAGCTTTTTTTTTTTGGTAGTTTGCTTCCATGAATAGGAGTCTGTCTCACCCAGTGCTTCACTGTTCCATCATCACTTCCAGTCTCTTAGCTGCTTTCTGCGCTCTGGGACAAGAAAAAGAATAGGTCTTTGGTAAACAGAGTTTGTAGAAATCTCTGAGTTAATTTTAGTGGTTTATTGCAATGCAAACGAGATTTGTATAATGTGAACGCATTAATATATTGTGATTAGCCTCAAACAGTGGTAGGGAGAGATAAGATAAGCTCTCAACATCTTTCAGAAGTAAACAGCAATGTGTTAAATTGGTTTAACAACTTTTGGATGAGTTTAGATGAAGCATCTTTTTCTTTTTCTAAATCACATATTTAGAACAAATTATCCCTTTGGTCCATTAATGACACGTTGCCTTGTATCACTTACTGTTGCATGCTACAGGCATTGCTGTGCAAAGTGCTGGCACTGTTGTAGTCCAAAGCAGGTAACTACTACCTTAGATATTCTGCTGATTAGCTAATTTTTGAAGTGCAGATTTTCTTTATGAAATTCTCAGCTGGATGACAGTCTTTTGTGCAGCTCCGAGCACAGTGGCCATGGCTGTGACCTCCAAGGTTAGCGATAATAATGAATTCAGATGGTCTGGACCAAAATAGTTTTTGTCAAACTAGACCATTTCTGTACAGAAAACGGGTCCAATGAAAACACTTCATCCCACTTACTGTGTGCATCCTCCATGGCTTTGGACATTCCCTATGGACACCAGACAAGAGGATTTTGTCTGCATCATCCAGTTATCACATTCCATTCTGCCTGAATATCCCCTATATAATAGGGCTAGGCAAGCAGTTCTGCACTGCAGGCAAGTGTAAGGGGATACCTGATAACGTCAGAAGAGCAAGTTGGAAGCAGGACTTGGGTTTCTTCATGGCTATTCCCTTGTAAGGGTCCTGAACATGATGAGAAGATGTTGGTGGGTGGCAGCTCCAGCACAGCTGTTTGCCCAGGAGCAGGCATGGGGATGTGTCGCCTACAGATTCTGGGTCCTGCAGTGTGCAGTAAACAAAAGAAACTCCCAAACCCCACAGGCTAATGAGGTTAGAAATGTTGTCCCCTCTGTGAGGGAGTATTTGCAGAGTTCTGAGAATTGCCAAGGTTACAAAATCCAGATCTCCCACAGGGAGTTACATGGTCTGAACAAATTTCTCCTCCATCATAGTTTTACCAAGAATGTATCAGTTGGTATGTTTCAGGAATACTGAGGATAGGAGAAACTGGTCCCTTTTTAATTTTTTTATTTATTTGGGGCTACAGATTTATAAAAAAAGCAATTGGATAAATTGGATGAATAACTGTATCATCTATATTTTTCCCTGTCTTCTTTAAAATGTCAACAAGAAGATGGGAGTTTTCTCCATGCCTTTTAGGAGACTATTTCACAGAAATTTTGTCCTGTTTCTTAGCTCAGTCTTTCCCTTCTGTCATTTTTATTGTGCTCCCCTTAGCATCACATTTTTGTACTCACAAAATCATTCTTTTCTGTCTGCCTGAACATAGTAACCATAACCCTAGTCATTACTCAGTAAAGCTATATATATTTAGTTCATCATCTTTTCTCATAAATCAATCTTTTCAACCCCCAAATCATTTTAGCTGCTGTTTGAATTGTCTCCAATTTGTCTGGGTTTTTTTTGTTTGTTTGTTTGTTTGTTTTTGTTAGTTTTGGTTTTTTTTTCTGATAATGAGGTGGCCCAGAACTGAATGCTGTATTCAAGGCAGGCTGCCACAAAAGTAATGGGAACCAGGATGATTTCCATTTTCTGCTGTGTGACACAGAACTTCATGTGAATATGTCACAAGAAAGTCTGTTCCTGCAAATGCAATAGTGCTGAAAACATACACAACCTCTGTACTTTGCATTTAATGCTGGGGTTCCCAGGCATCTGCATTTCTTGGATTGCCCTATTTTTTCAACCCTGAAACTTTCTGCAGGGAAAACAAACAAACAAACAAACAAACAAAAACAAAACCCCAAAAACTTTGGTCTTTTGGCCCTGACTCAGGGAGCAGTGTTCAGGTAGCTAAGGGTTGATATATGGGAACTCCCCAAAAAAATGTGTACTTCTGGTACAGTTACAGCTGCCTGAATTTTACCAGCTTGCTCAACTGTCCTCTCATTTGGAAGCATGAGATCTACATCCTAGATGAGCCGAGCTATTTTATTACCCATAACAATGAATAAATGGAGCAAGTAAGAATAAAGTCAGATTGATTGTCTTTAGTGTATGTTTAGCTCTCCTGAGCTGATTACCACCATGCAGATGAATCGTGGATCTCTTTATGTCTGCGCACAAGTTTTGCTAGAGGAACTGGAGTATCCAGAAGGGATCCTGGACCCAGCCTTTGGTGCAGTGCAATCTGTAGGTCTTCAAAGAAGCTCCTGCTTGTACCAGAACAACTCACTGAGAAAAACACCCCATCTACATTAGATGATTTCCATTGGTGGGGGTCCCACCCCAGTCCCTGACCAAGCAGTACATACTGACTGGCTAGTTAGTTAAGAATTAGCATCTTTTGAGCTGGCAGGCTAAAGGCACTAATAAGCAGCAGCCCACAGAAGTGCATCAGGTCTTTTTTTCAGCTGTGCTTGGCCAGCAGAGAATGCACTGAGCCCAAATTAGCCTTTAGGGTACAAAACAGAGCACAGTTTTTTCTGTAACTCAGGTTTAGGTAAAAGACAGGTTCCAAAAGCCAAAATCAAACTTGTAGTGGGGTGAACCTATGTGCTCTTCTCTCTACCATCGTGTTGTCACTCTTTGCTAAGGGGGGAAAGGCTGTTGGATTGCAGTGAGGGGGTAGGACTTACGGTTGTAACATCTGCCTGGAAAGATCGAGGTCTGGTTTTGCATTTCTGGCCTGGCTTCTTACTAGCTACACATGGGGAAAGGCCATGGGGTCCTGGATCCTCCTCCTGGTGCTACTCAAATGTGCAGTTTCACATTACAACTTCTGTATTAATAGCTCTAGTTATGAGTATCAGGGTCCAACAATTTATACCCTCCTTACTCCCTATAACCTGCCCCATGGTAGGTCACTGCCTCCTTGGTTGCAGTGGGACATCCAGACAAGACATTGAGCTCTGGTCCACAGGAGAAGATGGATTCAGACCAGCTCTGTTGCTGAAGGACTCTGTGTGCAGACCCAGGGGATACCTTTCCAGGACTAACTCTGCTCCTGGAAACTCTAAGGCCAAATTATGTCCTATTTTCTGCAGTGTGTTATCAGTAAGATTGAGAACAGCAGAGGACTGAAGCTGCAACGTGCAAAGGAAAAGCAAACTCAAAACCACTGCAATATTTCATATTTACTTTGGGCCCCTTCCTGGAGGAAAGGTTGGACTTTTGCATTATCCCTAAGTCATGTTCCTCCTTGCCCTCCTGGAAATGCATCGTTCAGCTTCTGAAATCCCTCCTCAGCCTCCAGCTCAAGTCAGGTCACGGGACTCGGCTCAAGCCAAGCTCTCTGCTTGAAGCATTTACTGATCCATTTTTATGGTACAGCCGTCACATAAATACAGCACCAAGTTCTCCTTACGGCCATCTGGGGACTTGGTAGCCAGTCTAACGGCCCTGTTATTTTGATGTTAAATAGAGCAGTAAGAATAGAGCAAAACCCAAAATCAAAACCCAAACAAAACAATGCCTCCCCACCATTAACAGAATTTCTGAAAATTATTTCATTCCATCCATGTGCTGGCATGACAACAGCCACTCCCCATTCCTCACATCAGTAATGGCAAAGGGCAAAACTCAATAGCAGGAAAGGAGGATCAATGCAAACAGAAACGGCAAGTTTTATTCTAAAAGATTTTGGCAGAAGGGTTTTAAAAATGATGCCATCTGTGGTGTTTCTCTGCATCGACAGATAATGCCAGTCCCACATCAATAACATCTGCTAATGCTGCTTTCGGAGTGGTGCAATCAATCCTGCCCAGCAAGCCCCAGGGTAGAAAAGTAAGCTCACAAACTGCGCCTGCCATCTGCATCCCACCCGCCCTCACCCGACGTCTGGCAGCCCTCACCCATAGCACCTGAGGAGGCCACTGCTCCAGGCATGGGGCACTGAGGCACTGGGCAGAACGAGCTGGAGGGGGGTTACCCTGCAAGGATGCCAAACCCCAGCATTTCCTTGTTTTGCAGCTCAATGTATTTGAAAGTAACCAGCAGTTTCTCGCAAGCATCTCTGCACACCTGTCCCTGGTTGGGACAGCGTGGCTCCTGTGCCACGGCAAACCCCCCGTGCCACCGTGAGGATGGTCACCTGGGGACCCAGGCATGTTTTGGGGCTGACTTGGGCTGTCACTCTGTGCTGGGGATGCAGGTGGGGCTGGGCAGGTGCATTTTGGTTTGCCTGTGACTCCCGGGGATGACAATGAGGGAATGCAGGGAATATTTTAACGCACTGTTCAGGGCACGCAGCCCTGAGATACCTCTTAGCTCCTTTCCCCAAAAAGGAAGTCGGCTTGAGGTGGTTTTTGTAGAAAAGTTTTGCCTGTTCTTTCTGCATGAAGTCTCTTAAAGTCTGCTGAGATTCAAGGTAGCACCCATCAGCCTCACTCATCATAAAATACCCATTTTCCTCCTAGAACATTTTGTTTGCATCACCTCGATCTGTGCTGGCCCCAGGCAGCAACAGGAGTGCTGGGAGTGCAGTGCCTGCCACGCTGAGCAGCCTCCCCTACAGCCCCAAACCCAGGCTCTCCAAATACACCCAAGTAATGCTGCAGCTATAAGTGATTGCTTTGAATTTCATAGCAGATATCTTAGCAGAAAGGCAGCGGGATGGGAGAAGATGTATTTTCTCTTGGGCCTGGATGGGTGAGCAGCTCTGAAAGCATCTGTAAGGGCTTCCCAAAATGTAATGGAGGTTACAGTCCTGGTTTCACTGGGACAGAATCCCAGAATTTTGCTGAGGGGTTTCTTTTGACCTTGCTCCTCATCTTCCTTCTTCCCCACCCCTGGAGAGGTTTGCTTACTATTCTGCTCCTGAGGACTGCCCTCCTCTTTATTGTAACCACCACACATTCACTAGGCTGAGTCTAACTTTATAGATTTCATATTGGTATTAGTTTGGTTGTTTTGTTAAATGTGTTTTCATTTCAATCCATGGTTCTCCTCTCTTTTCCTGATCCCCCTTCTTGTCTGGGGAGGGGTCACTGGGTGATAGAGCAACTGCTATGTTTAGCCCCAGATACAGGCTAAATGTAGACAACTAGGATAACTCAAGTTTAAGAAAAAGTGTTCAAAGCTCACATTTTTATATCCAAGATTCCAATATCTGGAGGAATTGGTTTCCTGCTAGTCTCATTTAATACCCATTTCTTTATAAACAGTAGGCTGAGGTGCTGGACAAGGATGAAATCATCAACTCCTTGTACTGAAGAGAACAATTCACTCAAAAGGAATGTTTTTTCTGTAGAGTCTGAAACTTGTTTGACAAATAGCATAATTTTTTTAAGACGTTTTACTTTCCATAGACCTGAAAATAGAGATTTTTCTTTAACATCTAATTTTAGCCAGATTGTGAGCATTTATTGCTTTTTCTCCAAGTACAGATAAAGTAAATGCTCCCTTCAGAGTTGCTTGCTTTCAAGAGCACAGAGCAGAGCAGTTGTTTTAATTAGAAGGTTTTCTATAGGCAAGGGCATTTCCCTAATACTTTTCCTGTATCAGAAATGAACAGAATGGGAAACAGTGCAAAAATTGCTGAGAGCTATCTGTGACAACAAATATAGCTCAAAGTAAAGGGAAACCTGGCCAGCACCTGACCCAGAGCCCAAGTGCCTGACCAGTGCTGCTCATCATAAATGGAAGCCTCTGTCCATCCAGCAAGCAACTAAGTGTTGACAACCTTGTGTCTCTCAGGTAGCAGCACTGCTGCAGTACAGACAATGCACAACCTTAACAGCTGTGTTACTGCAGAAGCACATTTTGGTACTTGCAGGATTTTTGGGAAAGGGAGCAGAAGGAGAAGGAGAATGATGTGGTGAACTTAGTTAGATAAAGTTTCATTTGTCAAAGAACTGTTGAGGAAAAAGGCTGATGTATTCCAGTCTGTTGTATGGTGTATTACAGAAGCAATCTATTTTTGTTCTGCTATTATGCCACGGAGAATTCATCTCTCCGCAACAGTAGAAGCAATAAAGGAAAAAACTGGCTCCTTTCCTCTAAATCAACTCCAGTACTTTGGGATGGGCTGTACTTGTTTTCCTTGCAGCCAAATGCAAGCCTATATACTACCAAAGGAACCCTGTAGTGGAACCTAAGGTGCTCTTGAAGACCAAGTGCAAACCTCAATGACCTGGGACAAGAGAACAAGTCTCAGATATAATCAGCCTGAGCTGGTATCTGAACCATGAAGAAAATGAAACACCTGGAGCTTTGAAAATTTCAAAGGGCTTTAAGAAAGATAAAATCACTTGCCACTGAGCTTCTTATTTAGAAGCTTGAGTAGCTTTATTTTTTTTTTTTTAAATACAAAGAAATATTTCCAGGGATCTGCTACAGATTCAGTGCCATTGTTTGGAATATGAGAAGGACAAAATTCTCCATCTGAGAGGAGGACTGAACCTCTACACACTGGAGGGCGTGCAGTCTTTGATGATAGCCAGGATGAGAGCATTAAATGCATCCCATATAAGAGGCCCTGTCATGTGCATTGAGATGCATGTCCTTGGGGTTGTGCCTTGTAAGAATGATCTCAGAACAATACGAAGTTAAACTAAATATTTTGCCTTCAAGCCATTTGTGTAGTTATATCAAAATCCAGCCTAGGCCAGTGAATCAAAACCAAAGAGCCCTGGAAAATGTAGGCTTTTTTTTTTCTTTCTCTCTTTTGCATTGCTAGCATGGGTCTCAGCTCTGGGCAATGAGCCCCACTGTACCATGCAGTGGCTCAGGGTGGCCGAGATGCTTCACCTTGAAAGGTATGTTCAAATATACCTTCTGTTGGGCAGTATCTGTAAGATGCACACCCTGGACTTTAGGGAGACTTAGGGAATAGCTATTTTCCAAGAAATGAAAGGACAGGATAGGACTATGCCAGGTTTGCAGATGCTCCAGTCCCTCACTGCTGGGAATGACTCTCCTTGGAGACACAACAGGCTCAGGCCTCCCAGGATGGCTTCCTCTCCTACTTACTGCTAGAAAACAAACCAAACCCAAAACAAACCAAAGAAAAAAATCCCCAAACATTGCCTCTGCCCCAGGAGCTGACAAGTGATAGCGGGTCAGCGTGGACAGACAGGCGGGGAAACTGAAAGACATAATATGGGGCTTTGGTAAGAGTGCAAACCAGCGATACCAACACCCCGCTTCCCAAACTGCTTCAGGCTGCTGTAGGTGTGCAAGGCAGTATCTAAACAACAGACCCCTGCAACCTCCAGAAGGTCAGCCAGAAACCACACTTTCACTGTCTCTTGGGCTGCTATCAGCAAGGAGATGTTTAGGGTCAGCCAAGCAAATGCCACATGTGCCAGCCAACACAAGCCCTAGCTGCCTGGAAGGTAGGGATGAGCATTGCCCTGCTGATATTTGGATTAGTCCATGTCTTTTGCTAGATGATTGTTTAGCTCTCTGCAGAGCAAGGGAGCTTGTTAAAGCTGGGAGAGGTGCCTTGTCCTGCTCAAGACAGGAGGCAAAAATGATAGGGAAGGTGCATCAGGCTTCAGGGGATTGGTCTGAGCAAGATGCTCTGGGGTGCTGCAAAGGATGAGGTGGCCCCTGTGAGGCTTTGGGAAGCATCAACAGCAAAACACAATAAGAAGTAGGGAGATAAAGAGATAGATCTGAAGGGAAAAGAAAGTAGAAAGGGTGTAGAGTATGAGAATAAAGCACAGCTCCTTTTGTCCCCACTCTCTTTGGGAAGGAAGGACAGTAGGGCAGCAAGAGAGGGGATGGGGAACAAGCAGGTGAGGGAGGAGTGTGGTAAGGAAGAAGCCACGGTTGCTCTTCTTGCTTCAGGGACCTGCCATGCGTGGGAAAAAAAAACAGGGAAAGCACAAAGGAGGGAGAAGCACAAAGGAGGGAGTGAAGCCCTGGAGCAATGACCTGGGTGGACACCCCCCAGTCCCTGTTTGGCCTCAGCTCTTCCCTGAGGCACCCAGAAAGTGACCATCTCTGTCACACAGGGGTTACGGCAGCGAGCTGAGCAGGGAGCATCCTCTGTGGAGAAGGATGGTGCTGCTCATGTGATTTATACAGAGATGAGATGATTTATAATAACAAATTCCTATGCATGGTAACAGCAGCAGCAGCACAAACCAGCCACCCTCTGAGAGCAAAGTGCTTGCTTTGACCCCATCTGCCCACGCACACCTTTCCCCAGGACTGTCCGGTAGCACCTTTGTTCATGCTGAACATTTCTGCAGCACAGCATGCCAGGGGCCCTGGGCAGCTGGCTGTGCCTGGTGTGCTGCAGTAGCCCATGAGATGTTGCGAGTCCTCCCTCCTGAACCTCAGTTGTCTTCTGCATTTGCTCTGCAAGGGAAGGAAGCATCCCAGAAGCCTGCTTCCCTCAGTTTCAGTGATGCTTTTTATTTATGGTATGTTGGACTGCAGAAGGATCAAAATGAGCTTGATCCTGCTCCCAAGACACTTGGCTGGCTGGGTCGAGGCAAGCAGGAGGTACCTGGCAGTGCCAAGCAGAGCACACTGCCTCCAGAAGTGTCCTTTGATCCTTCCCATGGGATGTTGAGGGCCCTGGGGATAGGCAGGGACCTTGAGTCCTCATGGGATAGAGAGGAGCCCCATGATGATGGTGGTGGGCATAGCTCAGGATGCAAGTCCCACACCTTGAGTGAGATGGACAGGGAGCTGCAACCCTCGGTCCCACATGGGGTGGTTATTTATTAACTGTTGATAATTCAGTTTCTGTGGGAATGAAGGGGAAAAGCAACCAAAATCCCAAGGGTTTTAGAAAAGACCCAGGTTCTCATGATGTGGCCTTCCTGCTAACAGCCTGAGAGATAGTTTTGGTGATAGCTGCTGGGGTTGAGGCTGTTTGTTAAATCACAGGAGATCTTTTCAAATTTTCTTCCTAGCTGGCTGGCTTGTAGCATCCTGAGTTGCACTGTAGACACTTACACTTCTGCCCTCTGTTTTCCATTTTTTGCTTACAAACATTTTGTGGAACGAAAACAGGCGTTTTCTGAGCCGCACTAATTTTAATCTAATTTCAGACAGGTTGGTAAGGTAAGGTCAGCATTCTGTCAATGACAAATTTAATGAAAATAAAGGTCTAGACACCAAAATGTTATGGAACTGGATAAGGCTTTTTGACTGCTGTCATTACAATTGATAGTTCTATTCAGTCACTTGAAATTTTATTGATTTTTTTTTTCCAAGTATTCCACCTTAAACTTATTTTTCATTTCAAGAAATCAATACTATGGATCCTTTGACACAAGGCATGCAGCATTCTGCCACAATATGTATTTCATGATGGAAGGAGCTGAGATGTTTTTTTCTCTGCTCACTTCTTTCATCATGAAAATAAACTGAAAATCTCAGTTACTTATAAAAATACAAATCTGGGGGAATACTTCCTGCCCTTGGTTCTCTGAACTAGATCCATCTGCACTGTGGTCTGCTGGGGAGATATTTTTCCTGAAGCCCTGCTGCTGGTAGAAAGCAGAGTTGTCAGTGTGTGATGAGGTTCATCCAACAGTTCTGGCAAGCAGAATTTTTTTTCTTCTTCTTCTGTCTGTTTTTATCTTTTTTTTTTTTTTTCCTTTCTCAATTCTGCTTCCCTAGGCATAGGTGGAAAATCTTATTTTGCAACTTCATTAATAGAATAAAAAAAAAATCTCTCAGGTTTTGCATGGGCAAAGGCTCTGGGCTGGAGCTCCAGGTAACGTCACTGTTGTGAAGGCAGAAATGCCCTGGGTTGGTGTTCACAGAGGGTAGAAACCTGTGGGGTGATGAAATGTTATCAGCGATAGGTCTCTGGGGAGGTACCTGGTGAGACTGGGGGTGAGAGAGAAGCCTCTGGGGTCACCACTTTGTTGATTGTGGGAACCAGTCTGCACCAGCTCCCTCTCCAAAACCACAATTTCAAGCCCACATCCAGCAGCCCTGGGCTGGCCTTTCAACATCCACATGGCTGTGTGGTACTGAGTGCATGGACAATTGCACCGTGTGAGCTCAGGTGACTCAGGACCAGCAAAGTCTGGGTTTGGGCAAACACGAGCAGCAGCAGAAGGTGCTGCCCTTCATCACCAGCCTTGACTGGCTCTGATGGTCACCTTCACTCTGCCCATTTGATGGGACAGATATCCAGTTCCTAACTTTCACATCATGCCTCCATGCTGTATTTTTCCTAGTAAATGTATAATTTTCAGAACCAAATCTGTGCTTGTATAATGCCCACTGCTTTCCTCTGTCAGAAAAACTCTAGGGACCAGAAAGAGCAATGTCAAAACCCTCCTCAACCTGAAGGAGATTACTCTTCTGGTCAGCTGACGTCCTTAGAAATTCCCTGTACTGTGCATCCAATGATCTTCTTGATTAATAAAAAGTATAGATACAGTGTTACGAATCCCTGTTTTTTTATGAGTATAGAAGTCTACTACAAGTACAGAAAGCTTCACCTTTATAAACTATTAAAGTTGGTTACACACAGCATCAGAGAATGATCTGAAATTTAAGTAAAGAAATGGAGTACTTGTCCCTCTTTTTCAGAAAAAAAAAAAAAAAGAGAGGCAAGGGAGTGATAACAATGTAAAAGCATATAGGAGGGGTGAGTGGACTACATCTTTCTTCTAAGTATCTCTCTGACCCAAAGGATTTGTGACTACAGCTGTGTGATTTTGAGGCAAATGAATTCAATTCAGAGAGAAGCAGGAGAGGAGGAGGGAAGCCTCCCATCAGCATGTGTATAGGTGCAACAGGTACAAAAAGACAATATCCAGCATCCATATCTTATTACATCCACCACTAAACCAGAATGGTATTAGCAGTCATGGCACAACAGAGAACGGGAGGGGAGATAAAGAAAAGAAATCAGGATTGATGTTCTCTTCCTGTATTTGTTATCTTACAGAAAACAGCTGCAGAATACAAATCAACCCACCCCATGTACAGAAGGGTGGGATCCTTTGAGACTCTTGTTTTATAGATGAAATAAATTCAGTCCTTGGGGAATGAAAGGCTCTGTAAGTGTAAAGAAAATGTAATGTTTTGCATATTTTTTTTCTTCTCCAGTCAAGAGCTTTTAGAACAGTGTGGTGCGAGGGGAAATGCCAGCAGTGCCTCAGCTAGGGACGGTCATAATTTTCCCCTCATCAGAAGAAATGGTTTGATAGATTTCTTCCACTCCTTTCATGGCAGCTCCTTCCTGGAGATGACAGGGAAATGGCACATAAGGAATTGTTACTCATTTGGGGGAAAAAAAAGAAAAAAGCTTTTAAAGGGAAATGAGCTGACTAGGAAAAAGTTTGTGGGCAGAAGTGGAAAAAATACATCCTTCAAGTTTCAGCAGAGACTGACAGTCTGCTTCTTTCCAGTTTGCTGTTCTCTACCTGAAAACACAAGTTTATATGTGCTACAGACCAAATCAGCATCTGTTACACTTCTGCAGGACTCTGTATCTTCTTGAGACCTTAGAAACACAGCAAACACCGGGCTAGTGAAGTGATCTCACCTCACCACCACCTTCTGTTCTACGCTGGTGGCATTGCAAAGTTATTTCTCACATTATGTTACACCTTGAAAAGCAAGAGAGATTTTGCAGCTATCTTTAGACTGGACACAGTAGCAAGAGCTGAAATTGGACTGAAAAGCTACATAAAATATTCCTGTTTTCATAACTCTTGCAGATTAACACACTATGTGGATAAACTTTCAGGCTTGTGCCCTTTGCTAGAATATACTGATTTACAAGGTGGAGTGAAGAAACTGGCTGTTACACTAACATCACTCGTAAGCACACAGCCCCTAGATTTCCATCATAGTAAATATCCCAGAGCAACTGGGATACTTGAGGTTTCCAAATACATTGTGCCTCGAAGGTGATTTCTCTGTGAAATCAAATCACACTCTAAACCAAGGGGCACTTTTCAGATTGGTGATGAAATTCTTAATTATGCAGCATCAGCTGCAGCAGTACTGGGGAGAAGCAAATTCACTTACAAATTATGCACATACATCAAAACCACCCTCTGTTTCAGAGACAAATGCCCAATCAATCCGATCTATTTTGCCATCTACAGCAGACGCTGCATCAGACTATTTTATAACTATAAATTTTAATGTCTTTCCTCACTATAGTCAGTCAAATTGTGATTATCCAGAGTCAGGGAGGGAGCTGAACTAACCCAAATAAAGTGAAGCACAGTCAAACAAAACCAGTGTAAATCAGACTGTGAAAATAAATATTTTATTTTCTATATTAATCTCAGTGAAAACTGGAGTGATGATGTAGAAAAAGGTCAATGACAGGAATAAAAGTGTTTTATTTTTTGTCTAACACAGTTCATTTGCAACTGGATCATCTGTCCACACATAATTAAAAGTTGACAGGGCCTGTATTGGAAGCTAGGTGAGAGATTCAGGGAAAAAGTTGATTTTTTTTCAGCCTTTGCTAGGACTCTGCTGCTAAGTCCCGGTGATGGATTAAGATGGGGCTGGGATGCAATTTACAGCTCTGTCCCCTGGGCTGCCTATCTGGAGAGAGGAGAGTAGTGATGGAACAAGCGTAATCCTGATCACTTGGCAAAATGTAACATGCTTCCAAAACACAAGGGGCAGGGCCACAGACAAGGGTTTAAATAAAAGCAGTTTGGGAGAGAAAGATCTATGGCTGAGCTTAAGTCAGTGCTGCAGCTAGTGCCCAGCTGGCTGGGAGGACAGACCAAAGGCAAAGGTTTCCTCAGGAGAGCTGGATCGAAGCGACCATCACACAGTTCTGCTGCTGCTATCGTGTGCACATATAGGAGAGGCAGATAACGGTTAGAAGAAATTCTGTACATTCAATAATCACCCTTTTCTGTACATTCAATAATCATCCTTACAGAGATTTGATTTCCTATTACATCGTTCTGAATTATATTAGAGGCAGCACACAGAATAAAGATTGGGCTCCCTCACTCTTTTATGCCTCTAAACTCAGCTGGAATGCTAGAAAACAATAAAGCTCCTTTTTCTTCCTTCCCCCTCCCCCACTTTACTTAAAGGAAAAGGTGCTTAATAGCAGTTTTAAGATTAAGAAGGAAATGGGTATTTAAAAAAGAAACATATTCCTTTTGTGTTGCTATGAAAAGCTGTTTCATTACTGCCTAGAACCAATGGAAATAAAGCCATCATGTCATCAAATCCTTAATACAGGATTAGATCTAATTTAATCTTTTGCATCTATTTTTAATGAGCAGCTCGTTCGTTTAATGTGATGACTACATAACTATGAGTTTGTTCTCTGCTTGGGACATACTGGTCCTAATGTGATGATATTTAATTACCTTCTCTCAAGGAATTCTAAAAATCAAGCTGCCAAGCTTGCAAATACAGTGAATTATTCTTTGGCCTCTGGAGAGAAGAGCCTGAGAAGAACCCCATTTACCTCCGTGGTGTCCCCGAGGGGACCAAGCCTTTCATCTCAGGTTGCTTCATCGGCACTTAGCACTGGATCTTTGCATGGAAACCAGCTCAATACCAACACGTGCAGATGGATTACTGGGCGAGACTTGCCATGAAGAGAATTCAAAGCCTCATATTAAATGTACACTGGCTCAGCACAGCAACAGTGAGCAATAAGAACAAGGATGCGAGCCGGCTGTTGAGACAGAACCAACAGCACACATCAGGAATGCACATCTGTTTTCAGAGAAACAGCATCATCTGTATTCCTTGCAGCCATTTGAGCCTATTTCTGTCTTCTCCAGCGCCCAGAAATGGTTTTAAGAAGCTACAGAGACTCCTGCTGAGAGCCTCCTGTCCTGCTTTCTGTCCCCCAGGCCCATGACTTGAGCTGCTGTCCCTGCCACATGTCACCTCTCAGCATCTCAGCATCTTCCCTCGGCTCTGCTCTGGCAGCCGGTCATTGCCGAGGGAGCTGACAGGAGTGGAGGTGAGGGAATTATGGCTGGTAATAATGTCTGCAGCAAATCTAGCCTCCTTGCTACCCTTTGTTTTAAGCCAACCCGGCCCTAGGAAGCGATCGATCTCCTGGAAATTTCAATTCAACCCAGCACCCAGGTTGAAGAGCAGCTCCCAAGCCCTGCGTGCCTTTCCCACAGCTCTGGGCTCTGCCTCTCACTGCTTCAATCACAGCTGCCTAGTCCCCAATAAAATTAATATGTACATGTTTAAATAAAACCCCCTAAAGATGCAGAGAACAAACCTTTACCCTCAGTCCAACCCTGCCTCAGGGCAGGCAGCCTATGCCCCTCGACTGGTCCTTTTTATTGCTATTAGTATTTATATTTTCACTAAAAATGGCTATTCCAGTATTTTTCCAGAAGGGCTGTGTGCTGGGTCTGACCATGCCAGCCAGCCCCGAGCTGAAGGGGTTACCCAGCCGTAAGCACTCCAGCAGCAGGGCTGAATGCAAGTAATTTCTCAGGCAGCCAATTTGCCATTCTCTCTCTTCATGCCATTACTCTTCCCTTCGGTGTAAGCCTCCCTCACACACGACCCCATCAATAACACTGAGCTGAACCCAGAGCTTTGTTTCAAGAAAATAGCTGTGGAACCTCACTGCTAATGCTTAGCCAGCTCTTGCTTAAACAGAACAGCAATTGGGGATCTGGTGGCCATAAGGGAACCCCCTTCAAAAATGCATAGTTTTCTCTAATGACATATCCTACCTACTCCATCCCTGGGCTACGGCAGTGGCACAAATTAATTGCAGAGCAATCGAGGAATAACATCACTCCATTGACATGAATAACTGCAGAATTGCCATTATTTCCAGCAGAGCCACAGTGCAGTCCCCACAAATAACTATACAATTGACTTATATAAACCCTGTTATTGTCCTTCAGATGTTTTCTAGATCACAGGAGCTGTCATTGTGAGGGATTTCATAGGTATGCATTAACAAAATTAAAGATTTACAGTTCAGCCCAAGTCAGAAATCTCATTGATGTTACCAAATCAGACCTTGCTAAATAATCCGTGCAGAATACACCCCATGTAACTCATGCAACTTTTTCCTCAAGTGAGGTGAGAAGGATTTAGCTAGAGAAACACCTCTGGATATCCCCAGCCTCAGCTTTCTTATGGGCTCTGCATGAATGGGACCCTAAGGGCCACCCAGAGCAGTAGCTTTGCAGCTTTGCACAGGAGAACTCATAGATCGCTCCAAACTAGGAAAAATCTATACCGACTAAAGATGCAAATGTCTAGAGAGAAATAGGGCTGACAAAAGCCATTTTTATTGTTTCCATGATTTGCTCCATCTTAGAACACTACAAGGGATTTTTATATATTTTTAAAGTTCTATATTTTGTCCTTCCAGCTGCAAGAAAGGCAGAGTACAGAAGGAGGAGAAGGGACAGCACAGCCTAAACCACTAGCTCGGGCTGGCAGTGAAATATCACACTGAATAACCCACAGTGAAGAGAAGATTAGACAAATGAACAATAAAACTGACTGCTCCATCTTGTCTTCAATGGATGGGAAAGTAATGAAAATCTCATGAAAGATAAATGGTAAAGTTAGTTTAAAATGGATTTAACGAAAGTAGAAGAGGATGAGTGCTTATTCCAGGCTGCTGATTTATATTTTCTATATTTCAGTCCTCATAACCAAGTTCTGTCTCATTAGCCATTAGGAGTTTAATACAGGGTTACATGTTCAGTCAAAATCCAAGCAGCTTTTAATACTTTGAAGGAGCACAATGCTGTATTTTGAAAGATTAGCAAGGGTGTCCTTGGCTGGATCCTTGCATATTAAAACGTGATCTTCAAACTCCAGTTTATCTTACAGGATGGGGAATAACTCAAACCATTGCTCCCTTTTTTCCTTCCGTTGAACTTGGTATAATGTAAAATTATACCAAACTTGCAACAAAGGAATAAAGGTTTACAAAGAATTAGCTACAAAATGAGTGGCTCTTGTGAAGATGAAACATGCTCCAAAATTAGCTGAGGGCTTTTTTTTGCCTCTTTTTTTTTTTTCAAAATTGTATATTCTTTGTCTTTCAGCTGCTCACAGAGTCTAGAAAGAATAGGCTAATTTGTCCCATTTCTTCCTCTCAATACTTTTCCACAGTATAAATAATACATAATAATAACGCTATTGGTTTTATTTGGAAAAAGTGGAATTTGTCTTGGTGTCAGATCCAGGCTGGAGGCAGCCACAGTGTGGATGAACCCTCGTGTTATGCGGTGAGGACCATGAACCAGCAAACCCATCCTTGGCTAGATGTGTTAAAGGAGCATCAATAAAGGGACACATAGGGATGCATGACCTTTCAGACGGGCAAAAATATTAAAAGTCTTTTATAAAGCAGGAGGCGCAAAACAAATGCAGCCCCAGGCTGCCCACTGTGCCTTGCCAGTGACTCAGCACCGAAACTGAGCCTCTTCTAGACCCCATCACATAGCTCAGTGTCCTGTGACTCATCCTCAAAACAACAGCAAGGCTGCCAAAATGTGAGCGGGGCATGGTGGCAAAGGTACAAAGCACCAGTGTTCAGGGTGAGAACGACACTCCCGCTTCCTATAGGAGGTGGCAGCAATTTTAGGTGGTCACTACTGACCTAGGCTGAAGATAGACCTGGGAGCAAGCAGGTTGTCATCTCTGCAGGGCATTGGGAATACAGGGCTACTGTGATGGTCATCCAGGGGCTAATTAGCTAATAGTAATAAGCTAATAAGTAATAGTAATTGCCTCATTAGCTAATAAGTAATTTAGAGCACTTGGAGACCCTGCCCGCTCCCTGGCTGCAGTGAGAGGGTAGGGATCCAAACCTCTGTTCAATGACAGTAATGTCCTTGATCTTTTTAGCTGTATAAATAAGTAAACAAATAAATTACACGCATGCACTTTCCTTCAGAAATTAATGGGAATTTTCCATACATGGTCAAGGAGCAACCCTCTACTTAAAGTTTCCTCCCATGCATGTCCTCAGGACTCCTACATAATATAGGATCCTGCTCCAGCCTCCTCGTGCATCTCTGAATCTCCTCTGGCAGGCTCTGCTGCCATAAAGCAGCTGCTAGTGCTAAGTGACTTTCTGCACCAGTGGTCTTCTCATGAGCGGCACAGATTTTTCTTTCCTTAGCAACTGAAGATGCAGGGTCTGACTTCAGTCAATTGATTTTGATGGGAATCACATCCACTGGCACAGGGAGGAATTGGATGCACCACGAGTGTCTCGGTCCCTGAATGAACAATGGTACTAACAGCAAGGACGCAAAGGCAACAGATTTGGGGCTGTCGCAGGTAGCAGTAACAGTCAATCACCTGCACAAAATGACTGCGTTACAGTAAATCCTCCAGGAGAACCATCCTGTTCCTGGCCTCTTGGGACTCAAAGAAGTTGTAACTCATTTCTTGATGAAATTCAGCCGGCCTTTAGTTTCCCTTGGGAGCGTGTTGCATGGTAACTCCGTAATCTGTGATCAAAATGAAGGAATGCAGCCTTGGCAAAGGCAGTGCTTTTGGATGTAAATTCCCCCCGAGCCTGCTCCCTGCTCTGCACTCGTATTCGGATGTGTTACTATTTATAAAGCACAAACTGCTTTTGCTGGGTGTATGCTTCGGTGGCGGCTTGACTCCTCAGCCAAGAGCTCAGACCTGTTGCAAAGCTGTAGGAAAGGAGCTCCCAGGAAACAGCCCCATCAACACGTCCCATGCAGGGTGGGTGAGCTCTGTCCTGGTGTAGTCATGCCATGCTGTGAAGGGGTTGCCTGGGCACGGCCACATCCTGGATGGTTAACAGTTGTGGAGAACTTGGCCACGAGTCTCCTACTGCCAGGTGATGTGTTTCTGGGCACTTTTAACCTTAGAACCACAGTAGGTGCAACCAGGAAGGCCTCACACATCATGAGCAGGGTAGCCAGTTGGGTTCCCTCTTCTCCATTCCCCTACCAGCACTGTGAGTTTCCCTCCCTGGTACAGGAGAAGCAAATTACCCACCATGGTGAATGCTGGACAAATAAACAGAGATGCTTTTCAGGCCCTGATGAGCGGGGCACATCTCTCCCCTGAGAATAATCTCCCAGAAATCGACACATTGAAAGACAAATGAGAATGAAAAGGCCTCTCAAATTTAATAGCCTCCATGAATTACAGTGCCTTTCGTCTACATTAGCTGTCACTCTTTCCATTAAAGAGTCACTGTCATCAGCAATTCATTTTAAGATTTATAGACATGGAGATTTATAGACTTACTGTTCTTATCTGCCTTTTTTTCCCATGCATCTCCATGGGCCCCCAAAAGGTGGGATTCATGCAAAACCTCTGACCTGTATCTGAAAATATAAACCCATGCTGGAATGGCAGACTTTTGAATCAGATGCCAACAAGAGTAATAATGCTGATAAGGATAGCAAGGGTGATAACGTAGGGGGAGAAGGTGGACAATGACAAGGACAAGAAAGGATAAAAGCTGAGCAGGAGAAAATAAAAGAGAGATAATCCAGGGTTTAATTTATTTTCACAAATTCCTCACTCTGTAAATTCCACAATTTCTTGAAAGAAAGAAAATAATTAGGTGACTTTCCATCTTTGGTCATTTTTCACTTAAGAGAGAAAACACCCTTGCACCCTTAAAGTGGATATATTCAGATCTAACTTCTGCATCCAGGAAGGCCACTTCACAATGCTCACAATAAAGAACATGCTCAGGTGGGAGTATACTGACATTACAGTCTCTTCAAACAGCTAGAGGAATTTTAGTAAAAATGAGCCTCAAGCTACCTGCTTTGCATATTTTTATCTGATTCTAGTGCAGTTGCACAGTCTGTTCTGATAGTAATTGAACACTCATATGTGGATTAATACCTCCAGCACAAAAGAATTTGAATATGTTCATGCTGCTTGAAACTAGTCTGTTTGCATGTGCACCTCGATACTGGGTAAAATTGCAAATTCTTACGTGACTTAGAAATCAAAGCACTATTCAAAGCTTCTAAATCATCCTGAGTTGGGTTTTGGGATGTGTGTGTAAGAAACAGATCAACTTATCTTCACTCCATTATTCTACATATTACACTGACAGCAGGTAGTGCTCGAGGCAACTCTAAAAGTAACATTGGACAAAATTCCTTAGGTAACCTTTAAAACCTCTCTTCCTGCTAAGTACTGCTTGGTATATTTGTACGTGCCTGTCTGTAAAGAGAACTAGGACAAATCTTCTTCTGAGTTTTGTTGCTGTCTTAAAGAAAGCTGCTATGTTCTGTGAGCTACCAAAGAAAATGCTTTGTTGCAAATGGCTACGGGGTAAATCAATGGAAGCCTGCAGGCAACACTATCCGTGTGTATTAAAAATAAGGCTCTCTTCCCAAATGCAAATTTGCTTAAAGAACAGTGAGTGTTGGGAACTGAATGTGTAATGCATTCTAATTAGATTCCTCTTAATCATAGCTACTTCCATGGGCTATCATCACATTGGAAGCTGTGTCTGTGCTGATCCTCTACAACAGGCACATGTGACAGCTGTCAAAGTCATTATCAGCACAAATTTCACTTTCTGTTTGTATTTGCTAGCTCCAGACAGAGAGAAACTTTAGTGGTGGATTAATTTTGCTGTGCTCCTGGGGAAAGGCAGAACGGTGCTAGGAGTCATTTTAAGTCTAAGCTACTCAAGTTCTTCAGTACACAGGGTTATGACCCATGAATTCAAGAGCTGGCTTCCTGCACTCTTATGTGTTACACAGGAAGGAAACCACAAAGCCAAAGCTCTTAGAGTCTCCTCCTTGAACAAATAGTTTCCTAAATAAGTGCCCTGGGCTCATTGACTTTAATAATCCCTTGGCTGAATGTCATTAATATGCATGTATTTTTCCCCCTACAACATTGTTCTCTTGCAAAACAGTTTCTATACTTCTGTTCTTCTATGCACACTACTTTTTGCATGGCTCTATAGCTGTTTGAGAAATAAAGTTCAACAGGGCAGAACTGTAAATGATAGGACTTTAATGTGGTTACACTGGTCTTGTCCCATCTTTTTAAGGTGACACTGAGCAGAGGTCATTAAATGGAGCAACAGCATTACAGAGACCTTGTAAAGAAGCAGGGTGTTCAGCTACAGCCAAATTCTTCCTCTGTGGGAAGTGCATTACTGTATTTTGAGTACCAAGGGGGTGTTTGTGTTGTTCCATGGGCTGAGAAAATGAGAAAATAGTGTAGAGGTTGCTCACCCTTCCAGTACTACTCCTGTATTGCACAACCTGGCAGTTAGGACATCCTCCCAAACCCATGGATCTTGCAGATGCAGGAGTCAAGGAGACGTTTTACCTGGAAGCACAGAAGCTGTCTGCAGCTGCTCCAAAGGCTCTTTCCAGGGCAACCAGCTCCTGCATGAGCTGCTGAAACACAGGAGCTCCTCGCTGGCCACCCCCTTGTGCCAGTAGGGCAGTCAGACACTGTTGGTGTTTGCTGATGAGCAGTTCCCACCTGGATCCACAGCAGCAGAAGAGGCTGAAGCAGTAGTGTGGCAAACTGCCTCTGCCCTTCCCCATCTCACTTGCTCCAAATGCCCCAAAAGTCCAGGCAGGGCCAGTTGTGCCAGTGAGCCCGGGGAGAGGGAGGCACAGGGGAGGCAGCAGCCTCTGTGCCCGTGTGAGAGCTTGCAGAAGAGCACATGTGATCAGCTGTTAAATACATTCCTGAACAAAGCAGACGACTGAAAATGCCATCTTGCAGCCTCCTGGCATCAGTCACCATGCTGATGGGGAGCACCTCTGCATCAGATGGTGGCAGAACACAAAACCCATTTTTCACCCACACATCCCCCCTACTTTAGGTAGAGATTTAGAGATCAGTGGAAGGGCTTGACAGTTTAATATTTAAACAAATTGTTTCATGTTTAGACCATCATGTTAATGATCTGTGTGTCACAACAGTAATCAAGTGGGGTGGAAACTTGCTTTCAATTAGCCACTTCTCCTGTCACAGCCTACAGCATATCAGGCCCATGGCTTCTAATTTTAGCCAAATGTTTGCTTTAAAATCAAATTTACATTTGATACCCAGACGGCTGCAGTCCTCTCTCTGCTATCTTGAGAGAAAAACACTTTATTTCTGAGTGCCAGAAATGAACTGAGCAAGACACCCGCTGTACCCCTCGCAGCTTCTGTCCACACACCATAGATTATCCTACAAATATTGAATGGGGACACTTTTATTCAAAAATTGTGGGTACCCATCAGGGAAACCACAGGCAAAGCCATAAAATCATATATCTGGGCTGTATTTGACTTATTCAAGTGGTGAGAAAACAGGCTGACTTGTCCTGCTGCTGCTTCACAGCCCTTACTCAAAACCAGATTTAAGCCTCTTGCACTAAAATACCCTTCTCTCACCTCTTTATCCTCCTACTTAAATAATCTGCATTGTGTTGGCATTAGTCCCAGCCAGAGGCCTGTTGTGCTGGAGATGGTGCTTACAAAGCCAAGACCAGTGCCCTAAAGAGCTTTAAACCTCATTGTAATTTTGGTGCAAATTATGTAAAATTAAGTGTTTATAGCACTTGTTCAACAAGCTGGGGAATTTCTTCAGGAACTTGTATTACATTGAAAAATAGAGTTGGACTCTTTCATTCTTTAAATAAAAGCAAAACAGTAACCTTCCCACCAACAACAGCTTCCACCAACAGTAGCCTGCATCATTTTTACAACTGCAGAGAGTTTTTGACAGGTTGCCCTGTGTGTATGAAATCTCAGCTCTGCTGTGGTGGAGACCTGAGTAACAATATCCACAGCAACACGCTGCCAGCACCTCTTCAACATCTTTATTAATGCTGTACAGCTGGGCCCCTGCTGCTCGCTGGCACTCATCCCCAGTTTTACGGCTAACTTCCAGGGCCTTTCCCACTACTCTTAATATATTAGAACATCAGTGTTCATACATGAGCATCCCGTGTTCGGGAGACAGCAGCACGTCCAGTACCGTCACAGCAGATGAAGTCTATGAAAGTCCTACCAGTTTAGGCAGCCAAAGTCTCAGGGAAGGAACTCTCTCCCAGCCAACAAGCTGCGAAGTTGCTTTTTTGCCTTTTCAGAGTGTTTATTGTGGTTGTAAAAGTGGTTTGCATCTGGCTGCTGCCTTGCGAGCTGTCCCCAGGAGGGTGGCTGCAGAACTGAAGTCTGAGCTAAGCCCTTTCATCTCCCACCAAGCCACCGCAATTCAGATCCCAGAGGGTAATCTCTTTTTCTCCTTTTCCAGAGTGATTTGATGTATCTAAACCTCCCCAAATTCCCACCTCAGCTCCTGCTTCTTGTTAAATTTACCTACCTTCTCTTGATATGTATTTTTTTACTCTTGCCAGAAACTGTATTAAAGGGCTGGTGGGCTCCAAGAGTGATGTTCCCAGGGGACAACAGACCTTCCACACACCAGGAAAGATGCAAAACCCCTAAGCTTGAAGAGCAAAATCTGGCCTCTGCAGCTGTCAGAGCTTCTGCACAGCCTGGTCCTACTATAGACAGTAACAATCACTCTATGAATCTAAACCATTTAATAGTAAACGATCCTTTCCAGTAATTTTTTTTTTTTTTAGCCATTCCAATAGAATATTTTTACTAGTAATATTTTATTAAATTTGACAAGGTGATAACAAAAGGCTATAATAAAGCATTCAGCTCTACTATAGTCTGTAATGCTTTTCCACAAAGGTTAATATGGACTCAACACTCCTCATAATTAAATGGCAATACTTCTCTTGGGAATATTCAAACCCTATAGTTGTGCCCTTTCAAGAACAATCCCTAATTTTACATTTCTGTAAAATGTACTCCACTCTTCTTCTCTGGCTTTCCCCATCAATAAGCGACCTCTGCAGAAATTTAGGGGTGTCTTCTCTTTCCTTTACAAGTACTACTGGATACACTATAGCAAAATATAAAATAAAATCTACTGATCATGGCAATTTTAAAGCTGTCAACATATTTTGTTCCCTAACTATATATCCAAATAATCTCAAAAGTATTGTAGTCTTTTCTTGGAGCTGATAAGGCATTTAATGTATTATTCTGGTGACAGACAAGCTGGCATTTGCTACAAGCATTTTTATGATTGAGTAGTTTTCAGAGAGACTAGAAAACTAAGCAGCAGATTTACACTATGACAAAATAAAAGCAGAGATCTCATCTGCCTGATGAATGACTAAAGCAGCTTTCATCTGTAGATTTTCAGCTAGTTTGCCTGAAGGTGGAGAACGTATTGTTTAGGACTCATAACTGTACCCTCAGGCTATAATCAAATGGCATGTGTTGAAGACTACACATGCAGGGGGTAGAGAGATTGTTAACTCTGGGACAGTTTCGATCTAAGCAAGGCATGTAAGTACAATAAATTGAAAGAAAAAGGAGCCACAAGGAAAAGAGAATTGCTGTATGCATGTGTATGGGCTAACAAGCACATAGGCACCAGCAGCCATGCCTGGCTGGCTGCAGATGTAGGGTTTTTTTCAGAAAGAAAGAAATGCAAGGGCAACCACAGCTGAAAGGTCATTATACACATAGAATTTGTCACCAACAGGCAGGCAAGTGTAGCATTACTGCCTGCCTCAGTCCTTAGCAAACAGATAGCAGATAACACCTCCCTCAGCCAAGCAATGTGTCAGTGGTCGAGATGAGGAGAGAGCTCTAGCCTCTTGACTTCCATTCTCCACATCTTCTGACCAAAGATCAAGCCTGCTGTCTTCCAGCAAAGGCCAACTCCAGGAACCAGCCCCAGGAGCAAATGGTTAAGCCTGTGTTTCATGTGGGAGACCAAGCAGTTCAGGTTCCACCCATGCCTTTCGAAAGGACACAACCACTTACTCCCCACACAAAGCAAATGGCCATGAGGACATGAACCACCGTCAGATCTGGACTAGTACAGTCTTCAAGGCTAGTGGGAATACTGGACAAAACTAGTGATTGCAATTTCTGTGCATGGACATTTTGGTGCTTTCCATATGATTTTTAAACCATGAGTAATGCCAACTGCCAAATATTTGTCCTACATTTGAACCTTACTCCCAGTCTTCCACTTGCTTAGCCATGAACATGATTTTAACAAAGCCATTTCAACCTCTTAGTTAATTTGTTTCTGAGCCTTTCTCTTTCAGAGTGTGTAATTAAACTAAAAGAGCCTGGAAAATCCCCTTACAGTAAATAATTTACACATTCCTCCCTGGGGACATTTTTTAATTATAACTCCACTGGTCAGATCTTACTGAATACTCTGAGATAGCATTCCCTGCTGAGATCCTGAAATATAATTAACTTATTCCTTTGGTAATGGTGTTTTTCTCTAGCCTATCCATTTCTTATGCAGGGCAGGCAGATCTGTTTATAAACAAAGTGGAGATTGATAGACGCTTTGTCATGAGAATAGCAATAATGGCATTCACTGCAACAGATGGGGGCACGTCCACTTGAGGAAAGATGATACTGTTTTCAAGCAATTTTTATAAATCCTACTCTTGACAATCCAGCATGGAGACATACAAGAGAGCAACCAGACAGCCCCGATTCCTCTCCTCCTTGGCAGCCTGCCTTGCTCCCCAAGTGCCACTTTATGCATAGCAAACGTAAATAATTCTGACGCACCCACCAACCCCCTAACCTTTGTGCTTCAGAAATACTGCTATATACTATCAAACTGACAGTGATTTCATGTTATGTGGCAAAAAGAAAAACCCAGAGCGACAGCAGCAAGGCTGGGGATGTCAAATGAAAGCTGTCACATTTGCTTAGCTCTGTGATTCTTGAGACAATATACATAAATGTTATTTTACTATTCCCACCAGCCAAACGTTAAGAGCTATCTGCATCAGCCAGGGTCCTGCCACTCCCCCAGCCTGGCCAACGAGCCTGTGATGATCTCCTCTTGACCCAGGAGAAGCTGTCAAGAAACAAAGCACCAGCTCCTCTTCTTCCCATTGATACAGTATGTTAAATCGTTTCCTTACCCTTTCCCACTGTAGCTGTAGTCAAAAGGGTGGCTTGGAATGAAAGTTGGAGAGAACAGCTTCATGATGTATTGAAATGTGATCTGTGAGATAAGAATTTTGGGGGCATTCATTGCCTCAAGTTCTGAAAGCCTTCAAAGTTCACTTGCTTTTCCTATATCAATTAGTTCCAGCAGCTCCAGCGAGCCCACAAGGACAAAGCTTGGTGCCTCTCTGTGGCTGTGCAGGACTGTGACCTGTAGTTTGCATCCAAACTCTTGCTTTTTACATTTTCACCTCTATTTTGAACTCCTACACAGCAAAATCTATGACCAAGTCCTCATCTCTTCTCTAAGCACTTTGTTCCTGTACAGTTGTTAGTGCTGGCTCTCAAGTCTCTTTATCATGTGCTGGCCTTTTAGTGCCCAGCTGCTCACCTGCCATCACCTGTAGTGAAATGCATTACAAGCCAAGCTAGCCCTTATTCTAGTGAATAAATCAAAGCTCAGACACCAAGATCAAAAGTTAATATAAAGGGCCATAAAGTGTTGTGACTAAACTCATATCTAACTGAGCAAACAACAATAATAATAAAAAACCCTCTTATATAAAGAATTCCTTCAGAAAAGCAAAGCCACAAGGCACAGAGGTTTTCGATACAAAGTTTGCTTTCACAGTAGCCATTTGTTTTATGTGGCACAAGGCATCCTAATAAAACACTGTTCAAAAAAGTAGTATTTCGCTTTAAAACCAAACATCATGGCTTTGCCTCAGCTTGAATATAGCAGCAAGGGGTCATTAGCCTCTGATTCTGTTCTGTTATGCTGACAGAGTCCCTTAATTTTGTGCCTGAAGCAGAACAGGAGCAGCATTTATGCAGCCACACCTAGTGTCAAGCTAACCAAAACCATGTAAACATGTCTCAGGATCCCAGATAAACCTCCACGGTTAAACGTGGAGGTAGCACACCAGTAAAAGCACCCACTGGTTTTGCTGGGGTAGAAACAGGTAGCTTGTTGAGTGGGGTTGGACTTAATATATGTGTTTAAAACATCTATCAGATTTGGGATCCAGGTTTCCACTGTGAAAAACGCTGGCTTCAGCAGAGCTGTGTTGATGTCCGTGGCAGGCTGTGCCATAGGGCACTGTGCTGAGCCTAATGCCATCGGTGAACCCAAACAGCCTTGCAGACAAACCTACAGACAGGTCTGCCACACGCAAAGCCTACACCATCTTTGCTTTGTTGCTGCTCTCCATATGCCAACAGAAGTTCAGAAATTAAGAAGGGATTAAAATACTGCCAAGACAGACATTGTGGGAAGATAGAAAAAATAAATGAGTCCAGTTTTCTCATCATAGTTATTCCCAAAAGGTCTTGAATTGCAAGAGTCCCTCTCCTCCCTGTAAGGTAGTACAGCTGGCAGGGCTGGAGAGCTGAGAGGAGCGGGAGGATGCTCCACCACACGCCCCAGCACCAAGACTGTCATCTCAACTTCTGCTTGCACAACCCATCGTGAACATGTGAACAAATCCGATTCTGCATCTTTCATCTGCTGGCATGAAATGGTTTGCTAAAGAACCGATGGAAAGTCAAGTCTGATCACCAGTATTTTACTAAACAGCCCATATTGCAAACTGCTACCAGCTGTCTTGTTCAGGTTGCAGCTTTTCTGCACATGCTGGTGGGAAGCCCAGCAGGCCAATACTGATGGTATTTTCACCCCGGCCAGATGGACCTTTGTTAACACAGGATGGAGAAGCACCAGGGAGCACAAGACAGAGAGAGACCTG
The DNA here is from genome assembly GCF_000691845.1 of Merops nubicus. NCBI lineage: Eukaryota > Metazoa > Chordata > Aves > Coraciiformes > Meropidae > Merops > Merops nubicus. The sequence goes on from NW_008581774.1 coordinate 43,425, forward strand.
AGCTGCTAAGCTTATGTTCACCCCAGAGCACAAGGGTTTAATTAGTTACTATATTAGCAACATGGAAATAAAACTGAATACAAGCTTTCTGAGATTAAAAGGTTCATAAGTACTGCAGGCATTTTGTTCACAAAAACAGTTATTGCTGAGGAGGTCTTACAGCCATTCTGCTTCACAGCTGGTCCTTGAGAATTCATGGATTTTTTAATGATGACACAGAGTAGTTTGGTGAAAATAAATGCACTGATTTATTGATTGAGGGAGAAGTTAAACATCTAGAAAAAGTGAAGTTGCATTACAGAAGGAATAGAAAGCTTTGCCAGTTTGATTGAGCATTTTCACAGTTTGATTGATCCTGATTGGAAATATTGTGTCCTATTACTATGAGGACAGTGTGCAGAGGAAAATTCACCGTCTCTGGACAGTGAGCTTTTTCAGAGGAAAACTCACTAGCCTCTTCCTGATTTCCAGAATGGTCTGGAGAACAACCAACCATCCACCCAAAAAATTACTCAACCATAAAGCCTGCTCTCTGCAATTCTTAGCATCCCTTTATCCTTTAACATAGTAACCATATTTCACACAATATTTTGGGGTTATGAATGTACAAAATTATAGAACTTACAGTAATTTTGAATGCTATTTTACCAAAAGAAATGCTGTTTTTCCCCAGATGGAGAACTCACCGGCAATATTTTAGACTACAATCTTGTATTCAGATAAAGGAAAGGACTGTGTACCAAAGCTATGGACATAAACCTTTTTTATTAACAGATGCTCCCTTTATTCTAAGACAAAGATTCAAGTAAACAGTCAAAACTATTGTATACACTAAAACCAGTTAAGGCTTCTTTCCAGTCACTATTTTTTGCCCAGCTTACTGTAGGCCTTATCTGGCAGCCTCCTCCTTTGCTCATGGATGCACATAATATTTAACTACTAAGAACTTTTATCGTAATAAGTATCTAATTCCAGAATGGATCAAGAATTGTCATTAGTAGACAGTTTACTTTTAAACTGGCATAATAGAACTGTTAAGTATCAAGTTTTGTTCCTCAAAAGTATCATGAGAAGAAATGGCTCTTACTGTAATAACCAGTCACATATTCTTGTTTCTACTGATTCTTGAATAAGAATTCACATTAGATATTTGCTAATTAGAAGCAAATCAATTCAATCCTCACTGTGATTACCACAGTTACACTTGGAGTTTTTATTTCTTCAAACACAAATAGTGTATTTCATTGCTCCCAAAGTCATGTATGACTATTATAAGTCATGATTGACGGATGTCTTTGGTTGGTCACCTTGAAGGTAGGTTGGTATCAATATACTTTCAGCAGTCTTCATAAAGGACTTCATCTACTTGGACATCATTTTCTGCCACGGGTACTGATTCACAAATCTGTTCCCTAAAAGCCAAGGCAATTGTGTAAGGCTTTCCACTGGGATGCTTCATACATTTTTCGAGATAGGTATCGTAATATCCTTTCCCTCTTCCCAATCTGTTGCCTTTTTTGTCAAATCCAAGGCCTGGCATGAAGATAAGGTCAAGACCTCCTGTGGAAAAATGAAATACACATCAATGGATGCACTGTGGATTTCCTGATGGCTTGCCTACATCCACATAACTTCAGACATTTGCAAAAATGCAAGCTTTGTGTTTTGTTAAATGCTTCCCTCTCTTTGATCACATGAAAAATACTTTGAACACTAAACCTGTAAATTTACATTTTCATCTTATCAATTGCATACTAGATCAGCCACAAAATAATTAGACATTGAAAAGCTAGAAGGATAAAAAAACTACACTATAATAAATTTATTTTATCATTTTAATCCCACACTTCCAAATACGAATGATTATGACTCTAAATCCAGGCAGAAACTGAACTCAGGGAAATTAAATGCAGGAAGAATCAGAAAATCAAATGAACTTCTACATCAGCCATAAAAGTAGAAAAGGAAAAAAGAATGCCTAAGAGAGAGTGACCATTTTCTCAGCACAACTGTGAGATGTCATTAACCTGCACTCAACCTCCAAAAACCAAAAAGCCTTGAATACCACATATTCTGAAAGTGGGTATTTGCCATTTTATATCAAGATTTGAAGGCTTGTCTCTTCATGATGTCGGGTTCCCTTTCTCCCAAAGGACTTCCTTCCTGAGCCTCCAGCAGTTTTCACTGTCGCTCCAGCAGCACACAGGCACTCTGCTTGCCTGCCCTGAATATTCCTCCTTCTGGAGGGACGTATGGACTCCCTGAGACTACTCTGAGATTATACTCAATTGGAACACAAAATCAGTTAAAAAACTGAAACAAGCTGCAGAAGCTGCCAATCATCTGGACAAAACAAACCCAACAGGCCGGTGAAACCGTGACAAAAGACCCCACCAACCAGCTCCTGATAAAAAGGCAAGATCAGCTAAGCCCTTTTTTCTTGCTTTGTTCGTATTTTGCAAACGGATGTGGATCGGCACCATGCCAGGTAGGCAGCTACTGTTTACACTCGGCTGCCCACTTGTTTCAGGGGTTGATTCATATTGCTGCCAGGTAGGCAAAAGAAACGGGCTGCCACGCCAAGTGCCCGCCAGGCACGGAGGCAGCCGCTGTGCACATTCCCATTACTTATGCAAGGCTTGTTCATTTAGTGTGAGAAGTCTTGCAAGGACATCCTCTAAACAAATGAGCCTGGCGGGCCCGGTGCTGACCGCTGAACCCAGAAACATCCCACTCACGAGTTTCACAATGCAAAGAAGGTCTGTCCTTCTAGAAAGCCTACTGGCTGCTGCAGCAGACAGACCCTTAAGGAGAGGAGGGCAGGAATGGCCATCGAAAGCCAGCCCAGACTAAACCACAGCTGACACGAGTCTGGAAAGAAAGCAAATACCGTGTCTCAGCCCACTGCTTCTGCCCTCTTGCAGGAACAGTACTTATCCTTGAGCAGCTTTTCTGTAACTAGCTTCTGCCCCTTCCCCAGGGCTAGGATGTGGCAGGCATTTTTCTGCTTTTCCCATGTCCAAACCTACTCTCTCCTGCTGATTTGGATTCAGCTGTTCTCTCTACATCTAGCTGAGGAATAATGCTTGGCATTCAAGGAGATGTGTGAGCACATGTAGTCGAAGAGCCAGAGGTAAGCAGAGCTTTTTGGTTTCCAGGGAATCCCATCTGAGATCACCTATCAACTCTGAACTCAGCCTGGAAGAACTCGTTCAAAGTTCACACAAGACCAACTCACTTGCACACACTTCCCAGTCTCCTGGGGATTCCCTTTCACTGTTCCTTGTTCAGAGAAGAGTCACTGACATAAACACTCATCCATCAATACCTGAGGACCTAATTAGAACATTGATATAAAATATGCAAGGCAACACAGTGTGAAACGCCTAGAGAAGATCAATCTTACAAATCCGGCATCATACAGTTAAGAAGCTTTTTTAAAGAGGTCAAGGGAGTAAGTGGAGGGAATTAGCCAAAGGACAGACCACAGGATATTACTGGTTGAAATAAAAAGGAGTCTTGGTGTTTCATCACGCTGCAGTCAGCTTTTGACTCATAGGACAGACAAATGCCAAATGGCAAACAAAGAAAAGAAGCATGAGGACAGAAGTATGGTCTCACCCGAGAAGAGATGCCATTTTTATGCTATCACCATGTACATCATGTTGGACATACCATATCATATCTCCTTAGTTTGCAAGTAAAAATACCTATTTGCCAATTGTCAGGCCTATGGCCTAGGGCCTAGAAACCAGCTGATCATCTCCTTGTTACTATGGTAAGTAACAGATTCTGCAAGTCAAATCCTGCCTGAGATACTCCTGTGCTCACTACTTATCCTCTCCACAATTTACCTCACATCAACTTTGTGTAGATATTCAGGTAGCCCAGAAAACAAAACGTGCCAAATGCTAACGATGCAGGGAAAGAAACACCCTGTGCCTTACTCTTTTTGCTGTTTTTGCTCCATGTGACTCTCCTGGTAAAAACCGGGGAATATTTGCAGTCACTACTGCTGGCAGGTAAGAATGCACACAAGGGGCAAATCTGCCAAGTAAAAAGGTGCCATTTCTCCTTACATTTTTATTACAGACAGGCAAAAGAGAAGTCAGGGGAAGCACAAAGGAGTGAAGGAATTGGCAGGAACAGCGCAGGGAGGAAAGATATTTTCTGTGTAGTTTAACTGATAGCACCAGGCACACTCGAGTGAATTTAGATGTATTACAGCACCATGTTTTCTTCTGGGCTCTCTGGAGAAACAGCGACTGTTTTAATGAGTCAGCCCCTCTATAATAATGGATTTTTTAATGCCAAATAACTCCAACAAGCTTGTGGAAATCTCAATATGAAAAATTACACTGTAAATATTGTAATAGCCCCGTGTTTCTCTTCTGCTGGAGCACTGTGATATCGACTGCCTCTGCTCGGAGTCGCAACACGCTGTCTGAGAGCCGTGCCACTCGCCCTGCACAAGATTTCAGTAAAATGCCTAGCAAGACCTTGGGTAGAAAAATGACACAGCTACCCTGCAAGGAGCCTGAGGACCGTTCAAGCAGTATTAGCCCCAAATCCTACCCCAGGATCTAAAATAAATGGCAGAGAGCTGCACGGAGAAAACGCTTCCCCACCACATAACTTGGGGAGCAACAAAACCTCTTGTGGTGCCTGTGGCAATGCGGGGGAAGAGCTGTCACAGGATGAGAGGTGACACACAGATGAGACCAAGATTGCAGACACAGATGAGACCAAGATTGCAGACGCATAAGATTACTATCAGCAATGAGAGTACATCAACAGGATGGCAGGTGAGGGTAAGAACATCTTAACCCTCTTGGCACGGGGCCCTTGTGCTCCCAGGCTCTTCCAGCCCTGCAGGAACCCTGGTTACCACTCAGGCTTGCTCTGTTCTCACATCCTACTCCCCTTGCTCCCACAGAACACTGGGTGGAATGGCATCTTTGTCCCTGAGATTGAAGAGCAGTATTTGGCCATCAAACACCACATCAGTTTTTAGTGCCTCGTAAAACACTGTGAGAGAGGTCTCACATCGGCCACCTGCTTCTGTCCCTCTCGTTGTAATGTCCGCTGTCCCCCACGTGCCCATAGTTGTTAACTGGTGGTTCCTGGATCCCAGAGGGTCCTGTGACTATATGCCCGGAGCCCAGGAAAGCACACCCACAGTCAAGAGAGTTTTGTTACAGGTAATCTGTGCTTCTCCTGGAACACTTGCTTGTGGTCTGCAAATTGCTAATGGCTGAAAACACAGTGTCAAGCAACCATCTATTGCTCCAGCTTCTATGTAGAGGGGGTCAGTGCTTCTTAAATGCGTCAATTAAGCTACTGGGTATCCCAGTAAGGTTGACAATTACGACAACAGTCACTTAATACTCACTGTATCTATGACAGGAGCTCTTGTGGCCATAGCTCCTTCAACTGTGTAGCACCATGTGTGAAATAATATACCCTGACTTACCTATCAGTGTGGGCATACAGCCATGCTGATGCAGCCACACAGGTTTCATTTATACTGCTAAATACAGCAGAGCCAGAAAACAACCTGATTTACAGGATCACGGGTGGGCAATACTGTTGAATTGTCAGCACACTGCCTGGCACTGTCGGTCCAGGTGACACCCATGTCTGCTCCAGGGGACAGTACTGCCACGGGCAGTAAACGCAGAAGAGCACAGGTCTGGATTCTTCCACCCTGTGCAGCCCTCCTGCACCAACAAAACTGGACTTGCTTCTCCAGACACAGATGCAGGCTCTTCTGCCACATGCCAGAATATGCAACACAAATCCTCAGACCGATGCTACAAAAACCCTGCTGTGATGGTCTGCCATAAGGCCTCCTCTTATTAAAGACAACACAAACTGGGGAAAAGATTAAAAAAAAACCAGTATTGCCTTAGGGCCACAGAGGCATCACGTGAGACCAAAACAGAAGAGACAGGCCAAGTTCCGAGCAGTATGGACAGGACTAGTCTGTGCTCCTGCGCCCCATGTTATTTGGCAGTGTACAGTGACAGGTTCAGAACCTGCCATGTGGGTGTGGAGGCACGGGCTGCTTGCACTGACTCGCACACGGCCACGCAGACGTGCCTTACAGCACTGAGAAGTGAAATGACTTGCCCCAGGACCCGGGAAACGTGTGGCGAGGCTGCAGGCGCCAGGCAGGTGCGGGAGCTGCGTGTGCCCAGCTCGCCCAGCAGAGCAGAACGTGGGCATCCTTTCAGGGGTGCAAATAGGAACAGGCGCTCTCGCTTCCTCCAGGCAGCTGCCCTGCATCTCGGTTCTGCAGTGCATTTCTCATTACCCTTCCTGATGGTATCAGGTCTGATTTGTTCCCCGGGGAAGGATTTTCTCCTTGCACCTCATTACTTCTCCTTAATCTGATGTTCCTATTTGAAATGCCAGGCGGCATTTTCAGAAGCGTTCTTGACAATGGTTAATTATAGAAGAGTCCATCAAACTGCACAGATACAGGTCATGTAAAGACTGCTGGGGACTTGTCCTGCCCTCAGAAGGAGCAGCCCCTCTCCTTCCAGATTCCAAGGGGCTCCACCAGCTCCCTGCCACCCACCTGGTGGGGTCATTCATCTCTCCTGCACAGCTAGACAGTCCTAACAGAAGATGAAACTGATACCTCTGTCATCCCACCCTCCCATCTCTCACTGCTACTTGTTTTGTGGACACAGTGAAGTGCCTGGGACCCATCAAAGTGGGAGCCAGGACTCTTTTGATCCTCGCCTCCAAAGCACTACCAAGAGGATGAGGCAGAGGCTGAGCTGTAGCAGCTTCTGTGTCCCTGTAAAGAATGGCAACGTGCTCATAAAAATCATCCTCAGAGCACAGATGCCTTCTGCACTCAAGCCCACAAGAGGTGGACAGCAGCAGCTGTGCAGTTTGAGCTTCTCTCTGAAGCACAGAAGCTTGTGCATTGTTTACCCCATGACCATGAGGATGACCTGACCCTCCCAGCCTGGTATCTTGGGCAAGAACAAGCTTTTCAGTGGTTGGGTTTTTTCCATGCAGAGTTCGCTCTGCGGTGGCAGTCAGGGACTCCCCCTGCTTTGCTTGGATGTAAATCATAGAATAGAATCATAGAATGTTTTGGGTTGGAAGAGACCTTTAAAAAAAGGTTACATAAAGTGCAGGAACAGAAATACCAGGACAAGAACAACTTTCTGTTTAAAAGAAAGGTGTGTTTATGGTGTTACAAAAGCCATAAACAATGTCAAATCAGTCTATGCTCTGTGTAGCTGACAAATATATGAAAGCTGTACATTTACAAGGCATGAAAGCTCACTTTGGGTCCTCTTCTGACCCTGCAAAGACCGTAATGGAGAAAAAACACAAACTCCTTTTGCAGGAAAACTTTACTTTTCAGAATGAAAAGGGTGCAGTAACCTTCTACTGCTTCTCTATCTACTGCTTCTGTATCTGCTCCTTCAGCACAGAGGAAAAAATGGACTTAATTACTTGATCCTAACTTTTTAAGTATCAGCCTTGGTGACATATAGGGTATGAGCTGATGAACTGGAATAACTCAGAAAGTTGAGTTAATAACAGAGTCATTACTGTGACTTTAATTGCTGTTAGCACCAGCATAGTTACCCCTCTTGGGTAGGTGTTAGCTTCTCAGCATACACTCTACAGGGCACAGATCATCATCTTGTTCTGTATTTGCACAGCACCTACCACTGTGGTCTGGGTTAATCATCAGAGCTTGGGGAAAACAACCCCACAGAAGCAAATATTTCAATTATGCCGCAGCAAAACAAATCCCTTCCCTTTTAGGACAGTGCAAAGCTTTCTCCCTAGAATGCCCTGGGGCCCCCTCACACCACCACTGCTTGGTGGTTAACTGCTTGGTATTTCCTTCCAGATAAAAGTTTTCTGCCCTTTGGAAAAAACCTGCCCTTGGTTTCAAGTGTAGCGTCTCTGCCATTACATACTTGCTGTGGTGTAAGGTCAAAAAGGGAAATTCCAGATCTGTTCACTACAGGCCTATTCCAAACCCTACCAAGGTGTGGTTCCTGGAAGGGCTGAAATTGCTTCCAGAGGAAACCGACTCCTCATCCCAAGCACACCATGGAGAAGCCAGTTACTGTTATATGCCTGTCTCAGTTTTGCTGGGACAGAGTCCTAAGACAGTCATGTTGTAGAGGTTGTTCACAGTTTGGAGGCAACCAGGACAGCTGACTTGAGTTGGCTGCAGGTATATCCCATCCCATAAACACCATGCTCAGCATAAAGAGGGAAGTTTGCTGAGGATGAAGGGTTTCTTATTAGAGCTTTTCCTGGCCTTGCTCCTCTTCCTGCTCCTGAGGATTGCCTTCCTCTTTGTGGAGACCGCTGCACGTCTGATGGGCTGAGTCTAACCTTGTTTACTTTATATTAGCATAGCTCTTTGGCTGTTTAATTAAGTCCATGGTAATTTCAATCTGAGAGTCTGTTCTCCTTGTCCTGGTTCCCCTTTTTGGCTCAGAAGATGTCATCAGGTGATAGAGCAATGGCTATAGTTTAGCCTTGGATAGGGGGTAAATACAGGTGGTTTATTTGGTCAAAAATGCTTGTTTGGGACGTGACTTGAACAGCTCAGCTGGGAGAATTACAGACTTTTGAGTCTTGAAGGGTTGGATTTTTAACAGATTTGACTGAATTCTTATAAGCAGTCATTTTGTGGGTGATGGGCATAGGATGGTTGTTGGGTAAAATTCTCTGGTATTTGTTTCTAGAGTTGCTTTTGAAGCTGTGGGTGGCTTTGCCACTGTTTGTTATTGGCTTTGTGTGGTTTATTGTTTCTGGAGATGTGGTTGGAAGCGCTGCCCTGCTATGTTCTTTGCTGTTATGGTATTCTAAACTCTTTTATAATTGGAAGGATCTTTGATTTCTATGAAATGATAGTGGGTAAAGTGAACTTGGTATACCCTTAGGATGCTTAGGCCTTGACTGTGTTGTTAGGCCTTTTGGAACATCTTTCAGCTCTTGGTCTTGCTTAGAGCGAAATATTGGTATAGGATGGGTATAATGTAGCTGCCACAGCCCTTGCACTAAGCCTTGAGGATAAATCAGCCCCATGAGGAACACTGCAGCTACTCCAGCCTCCAGTGGTGGCTGATGTCTGACCTAGGGACTCAACGAGTGCAAATATCACTCACCCCTGCAGAGAAGAGAAAATACACAAAAAGAGCAGGTCCTGCAGGAACATCACACCACTTGATCTCTATCCCTAAGTGAGCTGTGAGATACATATAAAGATCACAGTTGTCATGAAGGTGTGCAACTCGTTTCTTGGTTTCTCTGATGCTGGGATAATGGAGGTGATGGTTTGGACTTAGAGGGCAGAGAAGCCAAGTAGCTGGGACCAATGGCTAGAGAAGTTGGTTTTGACAGGGGTCCTGCAAAACAAACACATTCTTTCTCTCTGGAGGTGGCTACTGTTGAGTGAGGAGCATGTGTCCCCTTAGAGACAATGTCAAATACCACCCAGGCCAGTGGACAACTATTGAGAGAGGTGTTAAGAATCTGAGGGAGTTATCTCTGTGGGAACTGATTGTTGCTGACCTGCATGACCCACAGACTCTGTTAGATCCAGATGGATTCAGCCACCAGATCCGGGTGGCACAAGTGGGTGTTGAGCATGCCACTGGCATGTGACAACACATTACCACTTTTTAGCTGGACAGATGACAAGGCACCAACAGTGGGTGACTTGGGCACTTGGCTGTGGCAGTACACAGACAATCTCTCTTCTTCCCTGTGGGATGATGTCTCCACTATTGAAGAACTGACAGATCAATGGAGCTGCTTAGTAAGATGTGTGAAGTACTGTCCTGGGTGGAGGGTAGGTTCCATTCCCTACCAGTAGTGACAAGTGTCTCAGCTGTCAGGAGAAAGCACCTGCAAAGCCTGCTCAGGAGACAGTACACACCATGAGGCACCTTGTGGCGTTTCCTGAGTAACCATGGGGAAGACCTGAGAAAAGGGGACATGCATATACATGCCAAGCAGACCATCTCCTCTGCTACCCATGCACCCCATGTAACTGGTCCACTAGCACGACTGAGACAGCTTCTGTTATTACTTCAGTAAAATGTTTTGCAGAAAATAGAACCGTCAGCAGAATCTACAAACAAGCACCGAGCAACTCAGCGTTTATCTGTCTACTCATCCATGTCAGCGCCCGGTGTCAGCATGAAACATTGCTCTCCACAGCTCACACTTGCCCTCCTGAACTACAGCACAGTGAAATATTTATACTTCTCCCTGAGAAGCTACAGGATAGTCATCAGTCATACAGGTTTAAAACAACCAAGTGGCAGCCACTCTCCTGTTCTTAAACCTGAAAAAGTCACTAATAAAGCCATTTGATCAGCTCCTGTGCTACCAAGCTGCGACCAAGCAAACACCCTCCTATTCTGGGTTCACTTAACACAAATCTTATCAGTTCAGTGCCAATGGATTTGAAAGGTTAAGTATGCTGCACAGCATCAGCTACAATATGTCAGCCCTGCACAGACAAACTTATCCTGCTCCATAAATGAATATCCTTTCATGTGTCATCAGGGAAGCTACTGTATAAGGCTATAAGACTTGGGTTCAAATCTAGCTGGTTTCACCACGTGGGAAGACTGTGCAAGGCTATAACCATCACACTCATTTCCCCTGAGGTTTAAGTCAGCTGAGGTCTGGTGTCTCATTTCCAGAATGTGCCATGTCTACCTAAAAGAAAATTTTAACAAGTACTTTTGTATTTCACTATTATTCATCAAGTCTGCGTAAGCCCTGTAAATAAACCATGATCACTGAATGTCACCTACAAAAATGTCTGGTTCTGCAATTTCAGAACGAAGGAAACAATGGCTTAGAAATGTTTTAGTTACCAGTCTGAAAAATGACTTATCTTCTCCTGATATTCAGATATGTGAGCAGAGTTAGAACAGTCTCATTGGGAAAACATGGGCAATGAAAAATGTTTGGTTCAAAGGCTTGCATTTGCATTCTTCTGTGACTTTTAAGCCACCACGATACTCTGAAACAAGATATGCCAAGGAGCAATTCCAAAGATAGGACAAATGGCATTAGAGCCACTTTACAGCACATCAAGACATCTTGTTAAATCGGGAAATGCTGACTGCAAATCTCCTCTTGACAGACTCACAAGGCACTGAGGCTTGAGCTGTTTGTCAGGATTGTCATTACACTGCTGCAGCCTAAAATACAAGGATCTTTGTGTATTTTTCGGTGGTTTTACATTAAATCCTTTTAAGATTTTATCAGCCACACTTCCCATAGTGTTTCTCTGAGTATTTCTCTAAACACTTCCAGTCAATACATGTGCATTACTTTGTCTTCACTCTCGGTCTTTTACATGCTGCTGTCTGGATATTTTTAAATCAAAATATGACAGAAGTGAATCATTTGGGGTTTTTTTTCAATACACTGTGCATCACCATCAATATTTCCAGTGCCCTTTGACTTGCTCAGCAGATAGCCTATCATAAAACACGCAGAGCTGCTCATGAAGTATAAATGCTGAAGACATCAACTTCTTTGTCAGTGCCTAAACCCGACTCCTGTAAGGAGTTACACCACTCGATGGGAACATCAGGCACGCTCACAGGCAGGGTTTATTGAACACGTGAAGTCAACTGGTTTGGAGGTGACAGTACCTTCACTGTTAATGTCAAACATGTTAACGTCACAACAGCTGAGAAATCCTGCTGCTCCCATCACAAGATTGCCTTCTACCTTTTTAAGTTTGCACAACTTAAACCCAAATCTCCCTGGAATCTTCCACTTCCCTCACTCCAGCCCCTGATTTTTTTTGGAGATGTTAGGCTGTGGTGCTTGTTCTCCTGTGTGTGTGTGAGTACAATTCCTGGATGAGATTTTAATTATAGGAAAACAGCCTAAATGCCACCACTGCTCCACAGTAAATATATGGGATGCTGACACCTGCCGGCAATGGGCTTCATGTCACTCCTGGACAGGATCTGCCCTCCATCTACACCCGAGAAGCTGATCCCACCTCACATGCACAACAGCCAGCACAAGCAGGAACTGAGTCCAGTTAGGATGCCAAACATGGAGATCAAGAGCTATCCCTACACCACGAAACAGCAGCATGAGTCTCCTGCTCCCTGAAAGCCCCGGTGGTTCTGGGCCAGGTCCAAGGAATTTCCCATTTGTACAGGGGAAATGATAGTGTATTTTGAATCTCAGCGGGGATTAACTGTGTCAGGAAGATAAATCTCTTGTAGCTGGAAAAGTGCTGACCTGCTTTAATAGCCCAGTAAGCTGGCAAAAAAAACAATCCTAGGAAAAAGAAAGGAAAAAAAGTAGTAATTTTCAGCCAGATTCAAAAGCTGAATCTGCTCAGCAGTGAGCACCAAAGATGGCACTGGGGTTGGGAGGACAGAGGAAGCACAGAGCTGGAAGCAAGAAGGCAGCAGGACTGTCCCTTCTGGCACCAGCGGCCTGCTAGCAGTGCTCAGCTGTCTCACCAAACTGCATCTTCAGTCCACGTTAGCAGGAGGAAAAAGCTTCCTCTCCTGTTTTCCTGACTGTCCGGGTTATGTGCACAAAGGCACTGAGATGAGCTTGGTGCTGGCTCTTTCTTTCCAAAAATGAAAAAGGGAGACAAAAATATCTGTTTGGATTAATTACCCCAGCCAGAGATGCTTGCATGCTTGTATTTCCCCTCTATCAGTTTATTGTGCAGACTTATGCCATGCTCCAGAGATGAACATAAGCTCTTGTTTTTGAAACACTCCTGTCTCTAGGAAACAGTATGAAGGAAATGACAATGCCACTGTTCACAGTTACTGCAGCAAAATTAGCCTTCTTGGAAACAAAACACTTGAGAGTCACTTGCAGTGAATCTAAAGCCCTTGCCCATGTTTCTTTCACTTCTCTTTAAACTTTAATTGATTACAGCAGAAGTAATCTTTTTAGTCGTTTTGCTGAGTCCAAGAAGAATGTTTTCTGCAAGAAGGGAAACATGGATGTTACACTTAAGGTGACTGCAAGGAAAACCACTCTTTTAAAGCCTTAATGAACTTTATGAATGCAGAAAGCTGTAGTGTTCCAGAGCTCTCAGCCCTCAAGGTTCACTGCAGGATACCCTGGCACAGGCAGTATTAAAATTAACTACACAGTGTTCATGGTTTAGTCTGCACCAAGGAACTTCAGGACATAAGGTCACCAGAGGTCATTACCAAGTGATGCCACACAAACACAGGAACTTTTGCATCTCAGAGCCTTTTTCAAAAGCCTTGCACAGAAAGAAACTTTGTAATCACGCTGTAGCTGTTTCTGAACAGAAGCACCAGGAGAAGCTCAGCTAAAAGTGTCTGCATTCATCTGGCAAATCGGGTGCTGATTGTTTTTAAGCTGTTTCAGAGAGCTGTGGAAGCTGGCACAGAGAGCGAGATCAAGGGTAGACACCAGCTCCAGGGGAGAGCAGTCCCAGTGATGAGGATGGAGTCCCACATCTTTCAACTGAAGGCTGAGATGCAGAAAAACCCTGAGGGAAACAGCTGCTATCCCAGCTGAGCCTAACACCCAAAATATTTTCTTACCAAGCATTTTCCTAGCTCTGTTACAGAACATGCTGGGCAGTATAATGTAGAATTATTGTATGGATCTCTAACACTGGAATGGACATTTTTGCAATGATGCATCATTGTGGGGTACCTGTATGGATACTAGTAAAGAAGATCTGCCCAATGAGCTGCCTTGACATGCAGTGTTATGGTATGTACAGAAAGAATTAATGTCTACAGTGCCACTACATGTACTTACAATGTTTCTTTACCTGGGCATAAAAGTTTCTCTTGGGAATATTTTCTCCAAAATAACAGCAGAGGGATTTCAAAAGTTGAAAGAGCAATGGCTGGAACTCTAATAGATCTAGAAAAGCTTCTCTATGAGAATAAGAAAACAATGTTTGATAGAGAAAAAAAAACTACATGAGATATAACACAGGTTTAATTAAACAATGAATAATAAAGTAAATCAAATGTGCTTATTTACTTCTTGTCATGAAAGAATGAGGTATTGCTTGAACTGAAAGCAGCAAATTTTAAATGGATACAAGAACATGGTATTTCACATATTGTAGGAATATAATATTAACATAATACTTCACATTACAACTAACTAGTACAACTCACAGCTGTCAGAAGGCAGCGGAGCCAAGGGCTTAATACAAATAAAATTAGATGCTTACAGGAATGCTCTGAATGCCCACAAGTAAAGAGAAACCAGAACCTCTTTGTAAGGGGATAAGCTGAGGACTGTAGCTGCAGAGGCAGGAAGAAATTTCAGTTACTGCTATAGCTACAAGTTATGAGATTTCCTGACTCCTGTAGAATATGTGATGCTGGACTGTATGTCCAGTGCTCTGATCCTGCACTGTGTGAGGGGAAGCATCCTCTCTCCACAAGACTCATCACCAGAATGTTAATGCCTCACTTGCACTGAATTTGTTCTCCTAACGCATATCAAAATACTATGGCTCATTGTCTCCAAGCAAAAGTTCATTCCAAACTTTAAATCATTTCATTAAAAAATAAATTACATTAAGAGCTAAGCCTCGATTTTCAATTTTGTTTCATGCCATGCTCTCAAGTTTTCTTTTATATGACCAGTGTAAAAAGATTTTAAATTATAATCTATCCCTTGACATATTTTGTATTGTAAGTTTTAATCAAGACTCCAAGAGGAAAAGAAAATCTAATAGCACCCTCAATCACTTCGCAATCTTGTTTTGGGTGGTTTTTTTTGTTTTTTTTTTCCTAAGCAGTAATATTTAACATCTCCACTTTTCTTGTACCCATATTTCATTTATTCCAGATACATTTCAATCTGCATATATCTCATTTAAATACTCAGTTACCCCTGAGCATTATTTACTACATGTCTTTTTTCAGAATGATTAGCATAATTTTGTATGGTGCCATTATGCCTTCATGTACAGCTATACAGCATCTAATGGAGTCCAAGTAGCCTATTAGACATTCCCCATGCTTCAAGACATAGCATTTTCTCCTCACATTAGAATTTAGAAATAAAAAATGTGTCTCATATTTCAAAACCCTCCCCTTTCAGGTGCATAATTTTTTTTTTGGAGGTAAGAGCAACCCATAATCTTTTTTTTTTTTTTTGCTTCCTATTTTGTTTCTCAGCTCTAAGTGGAACTTAAGACTGTATTGCCACCACTTCAGTCATGCTTCTAAAGAATTGTGCTAAGATTTGGAATAACTAAGAATACTGATGGCATCACAAGGCCATCAGTCATGGCAGCAAATGCAGCCTCTTTGAATGTGTGAATAAACAGCAGGTGTTTAAGACAGGTGGAAAACAGCTTCTGTGGATTAAATGTTTCTGCAGGGCAAATCCCAATGGTAAAGTTTAAAACAGGGCTAACGGTCACTCAGGAATAATTTCAAAAGAGGCTTTTTTTGAGGCTGCTTGGAACTGTAGCCTAGAGGTAGCCAGCATTTTAAGTTTGCAAGAGAGTCACACTTCTGGCATAAATAGCCCTCATAAACCAAATACAATCCATGGAGGTAAACTGTCCCTGTCTGTTTCTGCTACCAGCATGTTGTTGTAATTTATGCTGCAGTAAGTCTCAAAGTGTTCTGGAAGTTATAAGGGCAAAAAGATATGACTACCCTAACCTTAAATGCCAACATTCAAAAGGTTATGTGAAAATAAAGCTGCGAGGAGTTGCTGCAGATGTATTTTCTCACTTTAGAATTTGGATCTTTCCTTACTATTAATAATCCATGCTTTAAATAACAGTATATTTATCATCTAGTTAATATTTCACTAATTATCCTGAAGGTACAGCACAAATATTGTGATCGGTAGACCATCAAAATTTCCAGCACTGAAAATGCTGGAAGACTCCAAGCTAAATTACAAAATACATGTCCAGTTCTTAATACATTCATTTCTGGGAGCAAAAATACATTATGCTTTAGTAGAGTAGCAGCAGATTATTCATCATTCCCCATTACATATAAGATGCTACATTCTCAAGCGCTGACATTTTCAGCTTGGGGATTTATGCCAAACTGAGGGGGGGCAGTTATGTTTCTTTTATGCCATGCAAAATGTTTCACTGGTCTTTAAGAACAATGCAAGCAAAAAATGATGGGGAAAGTTCTGCTGCTTCATGCTGAGGTGAGAACTTGAAATCTTGCTCGTAGTACTCTCTGTCAATGATGTGTCTTTAGCCTCACTCATGTCCATTTGAGCCAGGCTAATACAGTGTTATAAATATTTGAAAACCTGCTGTTTGTGAGGGCATAGGAAAGATGTGTCAGGGTGAGCAGTGGGCATCTCTGAAGATACCACCCTCTCCATACTGCTGTAGCAGTCACAATGGCATGGGTGGCCCACACCTCTCTCTAGGAACTGTGCCAGTTTCCAGCGGACATTCTCTCCATCCTGGCTACTCATGCCCACCTCACGTGGCATGGATTCATCTGGGTTAAAAAAATCTCAACCAAAACAGGGTGGAGGAGAGGAGGACAATATCCTTCAGCCATAACAGCAATATGATCCAGCTTACCATGGAGAGGCAAGAATATGCTGAAAACACGAGGAGGGAGAACTTCAGTCAGTACTGCTGCAAAGACGGAGCACAGAGAACTGCAGGGTCAGCTGTTCCTGCCAGCCCCACTCCCAACAGTGAGGACTCTGAAGGACTTTCATTTTGGGGGCTGCTGCTAGTCTTGCTGATTGGAGCAAGACTGGGAACTGCAATATGGAAGGAAATGAGTATTGAAGTTTCACTAAGATTTTCTTTTCTTGGCATGCCACCCATTTACGCAACCCCTCACCACCAGCTTCCTACCAGCTCTTCAGCTGCATCAGTCCAAATCTGGGTGGTGGCCCTGTCTGAGAGAAGAGCCTTTTGTTAGTGCTGGTACTTCTAACCAACACTGGTTTCCCAGTATAGCTCCCAATGTGGCTGCAGGGGCAGCTATGCTGGCAGAAGAGAGGAGGGGTGGGGACCAAGAGGAGGAGAGAGGGCAGCAGCTTATTTAATCAGGCACTGCCCATAAAGAAACAATCACAGAATTATGGGGTTTGTACTGTTCACTACAAAAAGTACTATTTAACAGAGAAGGAGTTTTTCTAAGCCAATGAAAAAGAGGAAGAAGCCAGCACATTAGGGGAAGAAATCAGTAAATTGTGGTGGGAAATCTCCCATGTCTGGAAGTGGACTAGTGAAAGAAGTCAAAGCAGATGATCTCCTCCCTTTTGGCAGGGGCAAGCTATTTATGCTGGCCTAGTTGCCCCTGAAGTGACAGGCTGGGACTGAGAGCAGAGGGAAATGGGGCATATGGTGAGAAAGGCCAGAGAAGGACATTTGGAGAGGGAGATTCAAATAGGCTGGGCAAAGAGTGGAAGGATGGAGAGAGGAAGAAAAATTAAAGCTTGGAAAAGGGGGTCTAGCCCAAGGATGAGGCAAATCTAGAAAAATATCATTTTAGAGGGAACAGAGAAGAAACTGTAATGTTTGGAATAATAAACAGAAGAATCTGTGTTTACTGGAGGCAGCTCCTCTGCACAACTTGGGCTGGAACCAGGATCCTGAACCTCTGCTGCTTCTCCATCAGCAAATAGCAGTTAATATCTTTAAGTCATTGAACATTGTAGTGATGAAGAGCCCATAGAGAAATGAAGATCTGTGTCTCCACATCAAGGTTAGAATAATGCACAGTAAAAAAAAGCTTTCATCTGAACTTAGAGAGAAAGCAAATGACTGAGTGCATGCTTGTTAGCATTCATTTAGAGCAAGCAGTGTTCATCTTCTGCATCTCTGAAAGAGCTCAGATCATTGCAACTGGGTTCATCTTTGAATGAGCCCAAATCTGACAAGCAAGGACTATGTAATAATGTAGTTAAGACCAGGGCAGAGTTTACCCGGACAAAGAGGCTTGCATTTCTGAGGAGAGCAGCCCACAATCCATTAGAGTGAGCAGATCCAGAGCCATAATTTCTAGTAACTCTTCATTTTTCAGCCAAAGAAAAACACCTAGGCCAAAACCCCCCTCCCCATCACACCCATGAATGTTTTAAAAAATGTCTCTAATTTATCATACACCTTCAACTACCAGTCAGTAGTTCAGTTATGATCATTTAAGCATAATATTTGCTCAGGTCGAAGACTTCCAGTGAGATCCAGTCCAAAGCTGGCCCCATATCTCCCTTCAATGATGCCACCTCCAAGAATTTTACAATAAGGAGATGTTCAATCCAGTCATTTTTTTGAGTCCCACTAAGAATAATCTCTTTTTCAGAAGACTAACTTAACTTTTCACCCATAGTTCTCAGAGCAGGTTTAAGTAATAATAAAAAATGTTAAGAAGGAAGAAACCCATGTCCAGCCTGCTGAATCACACCGCCTCCCTAAACCACATTGCGATTAGAGCTGCTGGTGAAGTGTCCTTTAAACTTCTGTAGGAGTCGTGATAAAAAGCAAACAGGGAGCATGGCTTTATCTGATTTGTTCTTCCAAAGTTGTGCAGTGCATCTAGACTCCTGTAAACAATTACTGCAACCCGCCTGAACTTTCACCAAAAGTATGAACTTGGGCAAAACTTTACACCAGTGCACATTTATACTTTTGGTGGGCAAGGTTACAAACGGGACTTGATACCTGTTAAGAAAATGTACCACTGGCTTGCTCCAGAAGTTGTCTAAATCTTTCAGCAGGTATAAACCAAGTCATGCATAACACCCCTACTCCAAACAAAATATCCGAATTCTTCCACCTTTATTGTTTCTGTTACTGTTGCCTGGTAGAGAAGGGGACAGGTTTTCCATTACCCAAACTGCAGTGATCCTTCTTTATGCCAACAAGGTGTAATGTGGTGTAGTGCCAAGATGACAATGTGTAAACCCTGATCCAACAAAAAAAGGACCCTCTCTAAAAGAAGGGGTTCACGTTCATTCAACACTGCTTGGGAGGGTCACCAAAGACTGGGAAACTCTATGCAAAGATTATACCCAGTCAGATATTTGAACTGTTCTTCACAATAACCACGCTTGAAGTTTTAAGGACAGTGTGAATTTAAGCTTTTTGTAATGCAAAATGAATACACTCGGAAATAACATAACTTATTTATGTACCTGCAGGGTACTTCTTGGAAATTACATAGCAGCTTATGCCAGCAATGGGAACATTACTAATGTAACACCATGTTATCTCCTTATAACAATGTAAACGCCTCAGATCACCCCAGTATTTGATAACATCACAGAGATAAATGTTTCATCCATGCATAATTCCAGCAATGGAGGATGGATGTAGTAGCAAGGCAATTTGTGTTTCTGCAAATGTACCAAAGTTCAAAAAAATATACTAACTGACACACACAAAAGAAAAGGAAAAAGGAATTTAAAGACACATTGAGATGCAGTGTGTGTTTCTCTTGGGACAGTTTGGGAGGGGAGTCTGATTATCCAGTTACTCTCTAATCTGCAAAAACTGTCCACATACAAAGGGCCCAGGTACCAAAGCTTGCTCCTGTCTTTCACATCTTCACTGCATGGTGCTGAGCTTAACAGGAACATCTCAGTCCTA
The DNA here is from genome assembly GCF_000691845.1 of Merops nubicus. Classification (NCBI taxonomy): domain Eukaryota; kingdom Metazoa; phylum Chordata; class Aves; order Coraciiformes; family Meropidae; genus Merops; species Merops nubicus. The sequence goes on from NW_008581774.1 coordinate 63,040, forward strand.
CACCAGGCAGTCCTTGTTCCCATCATACCTAAAAGTGTTGTGTGTTTGCTCCGTGATCTCTGCAACAGACTTGTTAAATTCAATTAACAGCAGCTCATCAGTAGTACATAAACTTGTCCCAAGTGTCTGACCGTGAATGACTCCAGGGTTGGGGCCTCCACCACCTCTCTGAGCAGTCCAGTCCAATGATCTATTATTTTTATATTAAAGATTTTTTTTCTTTATAATAGCAGAAACATCAGTCCCTTAGTATTATAGCTTTAAACAAAATCATGCTAACTAAGCTCAGTCAACAGAACCCTGGACATTTTAAGGGTTACTTTCAAAAGCCCCTAAATCCCAACAATATACAGAAATTTTGTACAAAAATTAGGAAAACAAGTAACAGTGCTAAATAGTAAATGTGAAGAAGATGGTTGCACACAGCAGTGAAATCCCTTGCTAGCTAAAACATAGACACAGAAAGGATTCAGAAATAGGGAAGAGGTAGAGCTTGATAATTAAAGAGAAACAAACACTGTGAATGTTCTGGGAAAGTACACTGGCATCCCAATGCAAATACAAACCCAGGTTCAACCAAACAGTCACGTAACTTCTATGTTCTTTCAGCAAGCATTAAAAAGCCAGTAAGTCTGTCAGGTGTGGATGCTGTCTGCATGGGCAACCTCCATCTAGAGAAAATTTTCCCAGACTGAGGTCCCAAGCATGAGTTCAGTGTGAGTTTTCCACTAATACATTAAACATTTCTGCAGATGTTTCAGGAAGATATTAACGTGTTTACAAAGAGGAAGCAAATAATGAATGCAGACACAGGAATCAGTAAGTTTGTTTACAAGTTTGTAGAAGTTGGGGAATTTTAAGTTAAGAAAGAAAGAGGTTATTTTAGAACCAAAACACACATGCCCCTAGCTAGATCTAAATAAACTTTTAACTTTTCACCCTTATGAAGCATCCAGTGACTGAGATGGCATTATAAGATCAAAATAAAAATGTGAGACAATGATGATGGAAAAGACTTTTCAATATTCAGACAAGAAAGTCCTTTTATTTTCAGTCTAAGGTCTCAGTCCAGGGAGCTGTTGTGCATGGGCAAGCTCCGTATCAGCACTGTGATTCACCAGTGAAATATAATTTGCAGGATCAAAGATTTCAGAAAATTCTTGTGCTGGCCTATAGGTATCCCATGAAAAGTTCCCTGCCTTTGAGGCAGCTCAAGCTAAAGCTCTGGGTGCCTCCTGTAACTGTGAATCCCCACGACTTTCAGTGGCAGCCTAAGCCACTACCAGAAAACCCTTGTCTCCTTCAAGAGCCTCTGTTATGTCTGCTGAGACTGCAGTGAGAATGTCTGTGAGTGGGACCAAGAAGGTGATTTATGTAGCGGGTTGAGTTTCCTTCAGGTGGCTCAACAGTGCACTCTTGTTCCTACCCTGCTGGTGTATCACAGGGGTGGCACAGGGTGGAGAAAACCAGGCAAGAGAAAGGAGCATCTGCTTAAATTGAATTGAGCACCTCTACAACATACAAACCCAAAGTGTAGCACTTCATCTCACTCCTGCCATCAGATTGTTTCCTACTGGCCTCCAGGCTCCTCCTGCTCAACAAGCCCATAAAGTAGGAAGAAAATACTCACCACCAGCAAGAGCCTCCTCTCTTGCACTGTCATCATCACTAGGCTGAAGAATATTCCAGGATGTCAAAGCAAGGGAAGAAATGTCTTCAGCTGACGATAACTTCAGCATGTCCATGTGATTGCTGTGAGGCTTGTAACGTGGGATGAAACACTCTTTGCCTTGCTTAAAAATGTCCTTAATGATTTCTTCTGTCTGGATTTCATCTGGCATGCTCAGGAAGATTGCAATTCTTTTGGATTCTTGGTACTTGGGATGGCAAATCACCTACATGGGAAGTTTATGAAAAGTTTACAGAAAGATTGACATTTTAATTAAGCACATAACTGGAGAAAAATATCCACTGGGAAGGGTAGAGATACAAGCAACCATGCGTCATAAAGAGAATGACTTAAACATTTCTTCCATCAGCAAAATCAAAGTAGGTAAATTTTTGCACCTAGTGAACAAAAGAATTGTAACACAGGTTTGGGCCAGCAAAAAACAAGTTTGGAGAGAACCTCAGGATTCTTTAAAAATTTGTGCCATACAGTGCAGACAGCCTCAAATGCCCAGCATCACTGGAGAAAGCTACAGCAGGTCTGAGCTGCCAGCTTATGCAAGACTTGAGGTTTATGCATTCCTTTTCCTCCAGCCTTTTCAAATGCTCCATCTCTCATTCAGGCCTAGACATGAGAAGCACAGCAATGATAATAACTCAAAAGACAATCAGCATCACAGAGCAGATGACTGCAGAGCACACCGTCTTCCAACACCAGGTCCCCCTTTCTTTTATCAACCTGATATGCCTTCCCCACAGCAAGTTTAGATACGTGACTTCAAACATCACCTGCTTCTAACAGTTGATCTTACTGCTGCACATTTTTCAGAGCCTGAAGGAAAGGTGGCCTTGCACGTTCTGATTTTCATGATTTTTTTTTTTGCTGGGCTTATAAAAGACTAAATAAAGGAAGGAAAACTTTAAAAAATGCATATATGGTGGAAAAAGTGTTAGCAGATTCATGTCCCTGCCCCATTCCAGCTTGAATCCCACATGAAAATCTCAGAGGAGGCTTTCAAATGCTTGTGTTCTCATTTTCTAGCACCTTACATATTTTGTTACTTACATCTGGACAAAATAAATACAAATGTGTCCCTCCTCATGTAAATGTGATTTATTCTTACTCTGCACACTTGCAAAAAATCTGTCAAAAATACCAGACAATTGAGCAAGTGTGCTTATCTACGGAACAGAGAGCACCAAATCCTCTGCTCTGTGTTTGCATAACTGCAGGGTTACATGGTCTTCTGAGCTTCAGCCTTTGCCCTGGCCCTGTTTTGAGAGATAAATGCCCCTATCCGAGTTGAGATAAGGTTTTCTCTTTCTTTTTTTCTTTCTTTCCAGCACAGCAGTTAAAAGCCCAGGTGAAATATTCAGAAAATGAATGTATTTTTGTAAGGACAGGGAAAGAAAAAAAAACACAAACCACCAGCACACCCACTCTGGACCATAGAATGGTAATGGGTTGCTTGGCCATAGAAACATCTTAACAATTCAAACCCATATTTTACTTCCTTTTGTAATTTGCCCAACCTTACACATGAATTTTTTCAACTAAGTGATTAAGCTCTTCAGCAACAGAATTTCCATATCTGCTTTTGTTTGAAAGAACAGACTATTTAGTGAAATTGCAGGCTCAAGACGATGCCTCTGATTCATGTTGAGGGCCTTCAGAGCTGAATCTTCTCCTGGGTTTGGAGAAGAGAGAACCCGAGACACAAAACTGCCCTCTTTCCAAGAGGTGCTGTGTGGTGTGGCCACCACCGTTGGTCCAATCTGCTCTGATGTGTCCAGTAACACACTGATGATGTTGTACAGGAAAAAAAAAAGAGAAGTCGAAGATGTAAAACCACATACTAGCAGGAAGACACCATTTCAGATGTTTCCACAACTGCGAAGACGATGTGCTATGACTCCGAGCAGTTCTGAGAAGAGTGAAACAATTTCCATGCTTAATAAATATTATTTGTCCTTCGTTCACCAGCTGATGGCTGGTTTTGCAGAATCAGAGCATGCAAACAGCATGACTTTAATCATGAACATAAAAATTAAGAAGAATAATCAACCAGAAACTACTTAAATACTAGTAGCTCGGTCAGCCTGTGAAGCTATTTCACTTTGAATTTAAAGATCATTTTGAGATGAGATTTTACGACTAAAAATATTGTTCAGGTGTTATAAAATAACCTACTCACTTTTACTCCCTGCAAGCACTGATATATGTTATAAAGCTATATTTTTGGCCTTTATATTGTTCCAAATATTTTCTCTCAATTTTCAAATGTTTCTTTGTGTCTGCTGTGCTACCCACCCCCCCAAAGAAGCTGACTACTTTCTGCCACTTGCATGATGCCCCTCTATCTCTAGCAAGCTCAGGATGTTCAATTTGTGTCAGATTATTAAAATGGCAAGATAACAGCAATTTATATATGTCATATTTCCTGCTGCCTTCTTTTAAGCAAAACAAAAGCTCTACCTTTTAGTGTGCTTTCACTAGCAGAAATGAGTGCTCTGTTGCTACGTTTGTCAGTTGCACTTAAGAGGCTGAGGACTCCTAAAAATGTGTACTATATGGACTGGGTGTTAATGAAGTTAGGAGATGACTGCATTTTTTAAGAGGATGCATGCCAGTATTTTCTAAAAATTGAGATATTTAAGTCTAGGATGTGTGATTAATAAAATGCTTTATCATGATACCAAGACATTACTCTTTTTTTTTAAAAAAAAAAAGCATTCCCTCTGAAAAAAAAATAGGTTACTTGTGTTCTAGTTAAACTTCCTATGACCTAAAATTTCTGTGCTGCCACATCCCCCCCCTGCTCATGAAGTGATTACACATTAGTATTAGATGAAGTCTATGAAATTATCTGAGATCCTCTGACAGGAAAATAACAACATAAACGTAGATCATCTACAAGTACCCACTGGTGCTGCAAAAAAAATGAGTTACCTGGAGTCACTGCAAAATAAAATTTTATTGTGTTTATTAAAATGACAAAATACATCTATATAAAAACTTTGTAATCCGAACACAAACAGGACATTGCAAAAGTACATGTCGATACCACGCTGTGCTAGGATACCCGTTAGGTAAACCTCTTTGGTATCTCTTCAAAGTTACCTTAGAAATAAAATTGCGTGGAAGAAGTACCGCTGAAAGTTACAGCAGGGAAGCGACAGGCAGTTAAACTAGAGCCCAAGGGAGGCGGTTGCTCACTTCTCCTCTGGATGGCTCGGAGCGGGCCCTAGGGCCGGCCCGATGTGACCGGCCCGCGCTGAGCGCCCAGCCCGCACCCGCGC
>NW_008581775.1:0-4736 GCF_000691845.1 Merops nubicus
TTCCAGGATTCTGTGATGTTTTGCCTTAATTTCAGGATGGCTTCTGTCCCACACGCCCCCCCCCATACTCCCTGTTGCCTCCAAACTGCAGATGTAAACATCCCTTTCCTATCAGCCTGGCATAAAAACCCCACTGCAGCTCCTGGAAGATTGGTTCCCAGCAGCTTCAGAATTTCCACCACGAAACAACAGTGAGAAATCCCAGCCAGGCAAGCGAGCTGTAGACAAAATACCTGTGGGCAGTGCAAGAAGGTGGTTTTATTTTTGCCATTATCCTGGAGCAGAACCCCACCAGCCAATTAAACCACAGAGCCAAAAAGCACCAGCCAAACAAGAGTCAGTGGTTTGAGTACAGAAGGGCCACGGGAAGGAGATGTACTCCTCAGCTAAAAGCATCTCTGGCTGCTGCTTTTATTTGCAGAGCTCTCTCAGGAGGCCCCTGGGGTCGGAAGGTTGAAGTTTCTCATGGAAATCACCTTCTACAAGGAGGCATCTCTCCCTCGAGCCCTCTGGCAAAAGCTGATCTGAATCTCACTTAATATCCCAGCCTTGCAAAGAGGCTGAATGAAGAGGAGCTGGGAATTGAAAATAGCTTCATTAGCTCCTGCTTGGTCTAGGGCCCAGCTCATTAATTCATTGACAGCTCCAGAGAGCTCGCCAAGAGGGTTTTATTGGAGGAGGTGATCACTTGTAACCACAAATACCATGAAGATCACATCACTGCTGCCTTTTTTCTCACGGCAAGCAATAACTGGAGCTGTGAGAGGTGTCTGCGAGTCAAATTCCTCTGCAGCCACCATCTGGATCAAGTTTGCCAGGGCTCAGCAGCCCCTGGCATGAAGTCCTCCTCAGCTTCACAGCCCCGCTGCTGAATTCACCCAGTTAAGAGTCATCAGAGCCAAGCTGCTAACGAGCCACAAGACTGGCAGTGAACTCTTTTCATGTGGTGTTTGTAAGTGTTTGCTCTCAGCTGATCTCCTGGTGCCACCCCACCAGCCTTGGGGCTGTTTCCTGCATGGATTCCCCAGCCCAGAGCACCCTTGGGTGTAACGATGATCTAAGCAGGTAGCTCAGTTGGAAAGTCCAACAGGATGTTGATTTTCCAGCCCCAGCAGTGTGAAGATGCTCAAACAGGGACCCAGAGTGGTGGGGAACTGCCATCCTTGGAGATCCTCAAAGCCCCCAAGGCACAGACCTGAGCACGTTCACCAGCCAAGCAGCTCAGCTTTGAGACCTCCAGATCATTTCCCACTCAGATGGTTTGTAATCCTCACAAAGAAAAGCTGGAAACAACTTCCCTGAAGCTGGACACCACCACTCATGAAATAATGGCCATTGGAATAATCTCCCCAAGGACGTGGTGGAGTCCTCAGCATCAGGCAAGATTCAGCTTGACAGGGTGCTGGGGCATCTTATCTAGCTTATGTTTTTGCCAAGAAAGTTTGGACCAGGTGATCCTTGAGGTCCTTTTTTGGTCCTGGTAGTCTACAGTTCTATGGATCACACCATCATCCAGCCCATCCATCAGGTGATATGTCTGAACAGGTCCTCCACGGCCCCTGAGGCTGTTCCCCATGGAAAAGGTGACATGGTCTTCTAGAGCAGCTACCCCTGTGCTGCCCTTGAGGTTGGCCTCAGCCCAGAGCCCTGAGGGGGAAGAGGTGAGAAAACCCAGGGGCTGAAGTCACCCAGCCTGCAGTTCTCAGCTCCTGAATGCAACCAGAGCAACCAGAACCCAACGCCATGGAACACCACCCAACAGGAACACAACCACAGAGAGCCCAGAGGGGTCAGAAGACACCAAGTCTGGTTTCATCCACTGCCTTGGCCACTCACCTCTCCATGTCACTGCTGCTGGGGCTGGTCACCCCCGTGGCAGAGGCTGACACCAAACCCTCCACCTTTACAACCCAAGAAGCTCTTGCCCATCCCTGCCCGGGGTGCATCTGGCTGGAGAGGCAAAAACAAATCCATGTTTCAAGTGCGACGACACAGAGGTGGGACAGGCCCAAACAGAACTCTGCCCAGAAGACTTTTTGGGGCAGCAAAAGGAGGAAATGCATCTCCCCTAGGCTTGACACACATCTCCAAGCCAGGTCTGCCCACGGTCAGGTTTTGCTTCACCACCAGCAGCCCCTCACAAGGCCGGGAGCACCTGCAGCAGGCTTCAGAGATTTCAGGCTGAAGATGTGTCAAAAAGCAGCAGGAGGCTCTAAAAAAAGGAGGAGGAAGCTGCCAGGGAGAGGTGTGAGCTGCCAGGAGGAGCCCAGCACTCCAGGCTATGCCAACACTGGCTCCACTTCTCCTTTCCACAGGGAATTGCTCTTCCTGTTGGGGGCAAAAGACTCAGGAGGAGGCTGCCCAGTCCCTGCACGCTTGGGCACCTGCCAAAGCAGCACCAGCTCCACCTTCTCCACCCCTTAAACCTCCACGCAGGGTTTTGACCCCATTATCCTTTCCCCCCACCCCCTTAAGTGGTGTCAGCAGCCAACAGAGAGGCAAGGGGCAACCTGTCCCTCTCCTGGTGCTTTGGATTCCCCTCCTGCAAGGGGTCAAGCTTCACAAGGCTTCAGCCTTCTCCCACCTGACATGGAGGATAAGGAAAGGAAAAACAGGGATTCAGAGGGATGAACCCTGCAATAAACCCCCCCAAGGCATCTGTCAGGGAGGTGGGAAGCTGAACCAAGAGGAAATCCCAGCAGGAGCCACCCTGGGCCAAGCCAAGTGTTGCTGGGGAGAACCTGCCTTTCAAGTAAACAGCAAAACTAACACAAGCTGGAAGAAATCACCAAATAATTACCAATTATTTGTGCTCCATGCCCAGGAGACTGCAGCACCCACAGGCAGGTCCTAAATCAACCCCATGACTACAAGCCTGGGATGGCTCCTTCAGGAACCTGCTCTCAGCCCCTCCTGGATCAGCATTTTCCTTCTCCTGGTGTCACGTAGCTCAGAGCAGCAAACACATCCCTGCATTTGATTTTGCTAGCAGAGGTTTTGCACTCTTTTTTTTTAAAATCCCAGTTGTTCTCTCCCCTCTCACTCCAAAGCTGAGGGCTCCTCCAGCAGCTCTTTGCCACTGCCAGGATCAGGGGGTTGATTGAATCACAAACCCCACCCCAAAGTCACTTAACCTGGGGTAGTTCTCAGGCTCCCCAGTGCATTTTCTTACCAAACCCCATCTCCCCCAGTCCACAGTTCTCTCTGCTGCCCATTGTGGGGATTTTGGTGGCTCTACAAACCTCTCACATAACTCATTGCCCATCTCTGCCTACAGCCTCAGGGCTCCACAGCAATGCAGAGCTGCAAGAACTTCCCCCCCTGAGCTGATCCTCCCTCAGTTTGGGTAGGAAGGGACCTTAAAGATCATCCAGTTCCAACCCCACTGCAGTGAACAGGGACATCTTCAAGCAGACCAGGATGCTCAAAGCCCCATCCAGCCTGGTCTTGTCTTGATTCTGCAGCAGTCACACAAGGACCCTGCTGCAACATGGACACCATGATGCAACAGTTTTAGGCACTTTTTAGCTCACACGTGGCCCTAAATCCATACTCAAGAGTTCTCTTGGTCTAGGGAGCTACAACAGTCCCAGCAGCACCCAGCAAACACCCAGCACACCCTCAGTCAGCAGCTGAAGGGTCATGCTGCTGAGTCCCACCACGTAACACAGCTCTTGCTGGGGCAAGAGGGGACTTACAGAGCACCCAACCCACCAAAACAGCCTCAGACTCCTCATTTCTAAGGGAACCATTTATCACACTCCTTCAGCCAGGTCAGGAGGCCTCGAAAGGCCTTTGCAAAGGTTTCACAGGACCTTTGACACCCAGAACCCTTGCACACTGCAGGATTCCTCCCCAGGGAAACAACACCCCTTTCATGCCACTCCAAACACAGAGGTTTCACCCACCTTCTCCTAAGAAACATAAAGCCAACTTACACTCAGCACTAGAACCACCCAACCTTCCCCCACGCTGCTTTTGAGTCTCCAAAGCACAAGGACCTCCAGAACATCCATTAATGAACCAACCACCTCGAGCTGGAAAACACCAACCTGCTGCAAAAGGCAACCCCCCAGCAGAGCCCAGGGGGGCTCAGCTGAAACCCCGGGGATGGTGGGGGGCTTGGAGAAGTGTCCTCTGTGCAACTCACCGTGCAGGAGGCAGCCTGCTTCTGGAGCTTTTTCAGACTCTGGTTTCCCAATGAACCACAAGGAGCAGCTTGGTGAGTGAGTTATTTCTGCTGACAGACAGTCGAGCACCCAGGAGCCTCTCGGTGCTGTGGGGAAGGGCTCGTGTGGCTCCTCTCTGCCTCTTCTGCCAGCACAGGGGTGTGAGGACGAGCTGCTGCCCTGCTCTGCTTCAGGGACACCACAGGAGCAGATCAGAGAATCACAGAATGGCTTGGGTGGGAAGGAAGGTCATAAAGTCCAACCCCCTGCCCTGAGCAGGGATATCTGCAGCTAGAGCAGGGTGCTCAGAGCCCCATCCAACCTCACCTGGGATGGTTCCAGGGATGGGGCAGTGACCACCTCTCTGGGCAGCCTGGGCCAGGGGCTCACCACCCTCAGCATCAGAAAACTCTTCCTTCTCTCTCATCTAAATCTCCCTCTTTGAGTTTCAAACCATCCCCCCTTGTCCTGTCCCATCAAGCTCTGCTCAAAAGTCCCCCCCAGCCTTCTGACAGTCCCCTGGCAGTCCTGGCAGCCCCCAGCAGGTCTCCCCAGCTGGAGCCTTCT
>NW_008581775.1:4964-6086 GCF_000691845.1 Merops nubicus
TGGGGGGGCTCCTTGCCAGCTCCTCACCCCCAGCACCCCCAGGTCCTTCTCCCCAGGGCTGCTCTCCAGCCCCTCACCCCCAGCCTGATGTTCCCTTCTGGATCCAGCTGGTGTAGGAAAGACATTTTTGCCATGTTGGGTGTAAGATGCTGTCCTTCACTGGTGCCATCCCTCAAAATTAAACCCCATCTCGATGCCCCTGCACTTATCTTACCCAATGAGAAATCCACACAGACCCCTCTGCCAGGTTACCTGTTCTTCAGCACCCGCAGCCACGGGCTGGGGAGGTGGCAAATGTTGAACCTTCCTGCTCGGCTTTATGCAAAGGGGTCTAAGCCCCTGGCCAGGGTGGATGGAGGAACTGAAACCTCAGAAGCTGGAGAAACACCCTCTCAGCAGGTTCCCTGAAGGACGAGGCTGGTTTTTCTTCCCAGACAACCGTGCTTTGTATGCGCCTGGTGTGACACCAGCCCCAGGGACTCTGCTGGGAAACCTGCAGCGTGAGAGGTTCCTGTCCTGCAAAACACACCAGGAAAAAGGAAGGTGTTCTCCAGCTGCCAGGGCTCCAGCCTTCCTCTGGGCTCTGAAAGGGCCGAGGACACACAGGAAGGTGCCCGAGCATCCTGGGGAAGGGAAGGAGGGGGCTCGTTGGCACCAGCACCCTCCCTGGGACCCAAAAGCATGAATGAGTTGTCAGGCTGATCTGTTTGGTTTTGCCAAGCAATAAATACATCAGTTCTCCCTTGTGCAGGTTTCTGTCCTAGGGCTGCTGTATTTCTTTCTTCCTCTTCACACGATCTCCATCCTTGGGGTGAGATTCCTGCTGGCTTCCCCAGCCCCTGGCCACAGCCGTGCCCCTTCCCCAGCCTGCCCAGCTGGAGACATCAGTTCCTTGCACGGCTGCATTTCAATTCCTTGCACGGCAGCAGCACTGCAGAAAAAGAGAAAAAAAAAAAAGCTGATTGTTTTCACCAGGAGCTTGCAAAGGTGCCGAGCCCTTTATCCCCATGGGGAAACTGAGGCAGGAGGCGGGGGGGGGCTTTCCGTCCACCCTGCAGTGATCCTTGGGGTGGTGCAGCTCCAGCTTGGAGCAGTTCGTGGATAGAGGGAGTGGGAAAGGGT
>NW_008581776.1:0-587 GCF_000691845.1 Merops nubicus
TCACCAGCGCAGCCCCTGGAGTCCCAGGTCCTTTCCCAGCTCCCAGATTCTTTCCCATATCCCAGATTCCTTCTCAGCTCCAAGGTGCCCTCCCACACGCAGGCTCCAGCATCCCCTCCCGGATCCCAGCAGACCCCCAGATCCTTTCCCAGATCCCGCTGTACATTTATTGAGTGCAACAGAAAATCCTGGTTTTAAGAGCAAAGGAAAAATGCCACAAAAGAGAAAGGGGGGGAGGGGGAAGGGGAGGCTGGGAAGGGCTGTTGTGGTCGGGGGGACCCCGGGGGGGGGTGTCCCAGGGTGGTGGCTCCCCCATGAAGATACCTCTCGGAGACCCTCAACCTTGGAGACCCCTTGAAACACTCCTGGGGTCCCTCAACTTTGGAGACACCCAACCATGGGGACTCCCAACCTTGAGGGACCTTAACCCTGGGGAAACCTCCCCCCCAGAAGACCCCTGGGGGGCCCTGGAGCGGACTGGGATTCCCCACGTGGACTGGAATGCTGGATGTTCCAGCCAATGCGGGGCTGGCTGAGGTCTTCTGAGGCCAGTGGGATGTTCTGGACCCGGCCTCCCGGTACGCTGT
>NW_008581776.1:918-1239 GCF_000691845.1 Merops nubicus
GCAGCGTGGGTGAGGTTTGTCCACCCCCTCAGGTGACCCTACTGCCTGAGGGAGAGGAGGCCTCCTTGGGACTTAGGAGGTAGGGCGGCTTCGTTCGTCACGACGACTCTGATGACGGAGCTCCTGCAGTTGGACATGGTGGCCATGACCCTCACGTGGCCAGCAGAGACGGTGAGGGACTCCTGGCACGACCTGAGCTTCAGGCGGCGGAAGGCGGTGTCCCAGTTGGGGTTCTCAGCCTGCTGGTACAGCCGGGCGTAGGTGTCCCTCAGGCTGCCCCGGTGCACCTTGCGCGAGGAGATCTCCACGGCCAGCTCGATG
>NW_008581777.1:0-1103 GCF_000691845.1 Merops nubicus
AGTGCCCTGAAGGAGCAGGTGGCCCAGATGGAAGCCACCGAGTTAGACCACGCTGAGTCTGAGAAGCTGCACCAGCTCCTCCCAGAGGGAGCTGAGAGCCCTGGGGGGCTAGCAGTGGGCAGAAGGGGGTGTCATGGGGACACCCTGGGCCGGGGGTTCATCGCACTCAGAGCCTGCCCCCGAGGTTGAGACCCCCTGATCAACAGCATGTCCCCTTGGGCCACATCCCTCTAGACCAGGAGAGCATCGCCAGTGTCCTGGCCACCCTGCGGGGCCAGGGCCAGCGAGCTGGGGTTAGAAGGGTTAGAAGGGCAAGGTGAGCTGGTGGCAGTCCCTGAGGGGACTGTGGGGGTGCCAGGGGGGCTTGGGCAGGGAGGGGTCAGCCAAAGGGCCCCATGCTGGGATGTTGTGAGGGGACTGTGCCCTGAGTCTGCCGCCACTGCCGTTCCCAGATCAGGCAGCTGGGAGATGCCCTTGGGAAGCTGGAGGTGGCTGGAGCCGACTTAAAAACCAATGGCAGCAACCAGATCCCCCTGCAGCTGGGGCAGAAGAAAGGGAGAGGGTTTCCTACCCTGTGGGGCTGCAAGGGAGCTCAGGGGAGCTGGGTTTGGGGTGCAAGAGCCACCCTTCGAGTGGCCCTGTGGAGGCTAAGCCTGCCTGTGCCCCCACCTCACTGACCAGGGCCATGCTGCCAGAGATAAAGCAGAAGCTGAATGAGCTAGGAGAGCAGAAAAAGGTGACCAAGGCCACTCCAGAGCAGCGGGTGACCAAGACGTCTGCCCAGCTGCAGGAGCAGGTGAGGTCAGGGGAGCTCTCCCAACACCCCGCGGCTTGGTGCGAGGTCCTGGCAGGGATCCCAGCCGTGTCCCCTGGCTGGCTGGGGCCAGCGAGTCCCCACAGCCCCCGAGCTTGTTGGGCACAATGATCCCAGCTCCGAGCCGATTCCTTCTCCCCTTCCTGCAGCTGGACCAGCTGAGGAGGCTGGTGGAGAGCGTGGGGCAGGGGCAGGCAGAGCGGGAGGCAGCGTGTCCTGTCTGCAGCACAGACCTGGGGATGCAGGTGGGGCAGCTCCTCCAGCGCTACGAGAAGCTCCAGGAGCTTGT
>NW_008581778.1:0-527 GCF_000691845.1 Merops nubicus
TGGGGGGGGCTCTGACAGCCAGCCCGGGGTGGAGATCCCTCCCCCACGGGGGCAGAGGGATGGGCAGACAGACAGACGTGGGGAGGGATGGACAGACGGACGCACGGAGGGATAGGCAGGCAGATAACCCCCCAACCCAGGGGCAGTGTCCTCCCCCACCCGCCCTGGGGGGGCATGGGCAAGATCCTTCCCCAGGGGGCAGGGCAGACGGACAGACACTGGGGTGGAGGGACAGTGGGTGGGTGACGGGGGCAGAGGGATGGGCAGACAGACAGACGTGGGGAGGGATGGACAGACGGACGCACGGAGGGATAGGCAGGCAGATAACCCCCCAACCCAGGGGCAGTGTCCTCCCCCACCCGCCCTGGGGGGGCATGGGCAAGATCCTTCCCCAGGGGGCAGGGCAGACGGACAGACACTGGGGTGGAGGGACAGTGGGTGGGTGACAGGAGGACAGACAGACACAGGGATGGACAGTGGGTGGGTGGCAGGAGGACAGACAGAGACAGGGATGGACAGCGGCTGGG
>NW_008581778.1:1100-1455 GCF_000691845.1 Merops nubicus
GACAGGAGGACAGACGGACACCAGGGTGGAGGGACAGTGGGTGGGTGACAGGAGGACCCACGGACAGACCCACAGCATCCCCCCAGCAGACACGGCCGAGCTCCCTGCCCGCGGCGGGGGCAGACAGGGGGACACAGGGACAGGCAGACACGGGGTGTGGGGTGACAGGGACAGACAGACAGACAGACGTACGAAGCAGTGGGTCTGGAGGGGGCCGGTGCAGCCCCCAGCACACTCCTCGTGGCAGCACTCGTTGGGCGCCCGCCCGAAGCAGCGCCCGTTGCACTGCGGGGCGCAGATCGTCTTCGTCACTGCGGGGACACGGGGTGAGGGGGGGGACAAGTGGCACCACCCC
>NW_008581779.1:0-296 GCF_000691845.1 Merops nubicus
TTTTTTTTCTAAAGATAAGCCTGTTTCCTTCTTAGCTGGTGTGCTGTACTTTCCAAAGGCTGTCCTTGCTTTAAGCCTCTTGAAGGGGCTATAAACAAGTGTGTTGAGACTTTGGGGATTTTTCTAGGTTTGGAAAAGTTCTGCTTTGGGCAGAAGCCAAGCCTGCAGCATGACTGGGAAAAGCTGCTGTCAGAGGTAACTTACCCTTTGGTGTAAGTCTTTGATGCAGCATGTGGCGTGGGAGAGGTTGTGGCAAGCATGGAAATGCAGACCTTGGGTATGCACTGCATTTAGAA
>NW_008581779.1:310-653 GCF_000691845.1 Merops nubicus
TAGCGGGCAATATTTTGAGAGACTAAGCTGCAAGTGCACTTACCTTGCCGTTGAATTCTGTTAGCATGTTAATTACACAAAAAAAGGAAAAAAAAAAAATCCCCACAAACCAATTAGTAAAGCTGTAAATAAAACTGTAAAACACTTGCTTTGATAGAGGTGTGTGAGTCTAGATTTCAACATGTCTTTACCAGGAGAACAGTGCACTGCAAGGCTTAGCTAGCCCAGAGCATTCTTCAGTTAACACTCTGCTTTTCAGAGCTCCAGTTACAGCAGCACCCTCTCGGCCGTCTCGGTCTCCTCTCTGATGCTGTGGCAGGCTGTTGCTCCTTTCTACACCCAG
>NW_008581780.1:0-2016 GCF_000691845.1 Merops nubicus
CCCTGGCCATGGGGCCTGCCACTGCCTCCCCGTTTTCAGGAGCTCTTTACATTTAAAAATCAAGGTGCTAGCAGGGACGGTGTGGGGAGGTTCTACCCTGCGCGTGGCTGAGAGTCCTGCTTCTCCCTAGCCCCTCGCTTCTTTTTTAGAAGGGGGTATTGCTAGCTCTTCTCTGAGCATGCATGGATGGGGGCCCTTTGCCCTCACCCCCGTTTTTGGGAATGATGAGGAGGCAGCAGGACCGACTGCTGTCCCTGTGCACACCAGCAATCACTGGAGCTGCTGTGGGGCTGTCACATCACCTGACATCAGATCATCCCTTGGTTAACAGGTCTTGCACAGCAGGTGTCCCCCAGACCCTGATGGACCCTGATGGAGGTTCTCAGGGCTGCAGGAACTCCACAAACCGTCCGTGCTTGTTCCCAAGCAGGGCTGAGCTACCTAACACAGGGTGCTGTCAGGGATCCTCCCATCCGCAGGGAGAGACTAAGCCCTCACTGGCACTACCAGCTCCACCCTAGGGCTCCGCTATGGCCCCACAGGGATCCCAGGTCCTCAACACATCCCCAAGGAACTAGGAGAGCCCGGGCCAGGTTAGCATGCAGGGGTCTGGGCTATTAAAGCCTCCCCAGAGCTAAGGCTGCATCTTCTCTCCTCCTGCACCTCCTGCCTGCATCACTTCCACTCTCTTTCTGGGAGAAAAACAACTTTCCCTTCACAGAGAGGGATGGCTTAGGCATGTTCAGCCAACGCCAGGGAAGTTGGTGCCACCAGGACTAGCTGCCTCCCTGGGCAGTTTGCCTTAGCACCAGCTCTGCCTTGGCAGGTCAGTGACCTGACAGTGACAGCAAATGAGTGGAATGCCTTCCTGGGGCCTCCGTTTCACACACTGGGAAATGGGGCAGATATTTCCAGCTTTATTCTCCAGAGGCTTCTGGGCAGCCCCAGCCGTGTGGGCAGGGGCTGGCACAGTGGCACACCTCCCCTCTGCTCAGGTTCCTGCTGCACGGCTGGCTCGGAGGTGAGCCCAGGCACAAAAGGTCTCAGCCTTGGAGAGACTGGAATTTATTTTTAACCTCGGTTAGATTTAAATCCATATGGACATTTTAAAGTTACCGGAGAAACCAAAAGTTGTGTGTGGGTTCCAAGTTCCTACACAGCTCAAAAATATCTTCCCTGCAGCACGTTTGGGCAGGCAGCAAGCAGCGTTTCCCGTGTGTGGGGATGCTCAGGAAAGCAGAGCAAGGGTCCTGTCCTGCTACCAACACCTCCTCGAAACGCCAGTGCAAAGCCTGAAATCCACTCCAGACTGTGGCAGGGGAAGCCCCAGGGGAGCTGAGCTGCCTGTACACACACCTCAGTGCCTGCGGCACGAGGGCACCCAACCCCACCGGCTACGGACAGGTTCAGCTCCGCCGTGGGTCCCGGGAGGCAGGCGGGAGCTGCTGCCCCATTTCACAGCTGCTGCAACACAGGCCCTGGAAGGGGACAGGATTTGGCCTGATCCGTGGAGAGCACGTGGGGAAGGAGGGTTGTTGCCAGCACAGCTGCTTCGCTACCGGATAGTGAGGGGTGGGGTGTGATGGATGGATAGATGGATGGATCTTGTGGGATGGTGGGATGTGGGATGCCAGGCAATTCTCTGCTGGAGCAAAGGATGGGGGTCATGCAATAGGGTGGCGGGTCATATTTGGCCTCTCTGTCTCATGGCCACCCCATCCCTGGAGCAGAGATAGATGGTCTATAGAGATGGTCTAGGGGACACCAGGTGACAGGTGGAGAAGACACTAGGCTCTGTGGCACTGCTGAGGTTTGCCGAGTGGGGTGAACCTCTCCATTCCTGGGGCAATCTGCTGCCGGGGTGCTGCCGTGCCACCCCAGGGTGCAGCGAGGAGTCCAGACACAGTGGAGAGAGGCCAGCGCCAAACATCGGCGTCCCGAGGGGCTTGGGAGCAGCGGTGAGGGAGGATGAGCCTGGGGGCAGCCAAAAGCGATTCAAGCACCCCCCGCCCGGCG
>NW_008581781.1:0-482 GCF_000691845.1 Merops nubicus
CCCTCCAGCGTCCATCCAAACACCGGGAAAAAAACTCCTACAACATTCAGTTGCTGCTCTTTTCAGATTCTTTTCTCCCAAACCTGGGGTCAACCGATGCACCGATGGTCCAACCCTGCTCCCACGGCAGTCCAGGTTTATAGAGGAAATCAGGGAACAGAAAAATATGACCCTGTGTTTGCTGCAAGAGGGAAAAATCAATCTTGGAAGTCCTGGACTCTGCCAAGGAAGATGCCTGAGCGGTTTTGGGAGTGTTGGAGGTGGCTCAATGCCCACTGGTTTCTTGGGACTCCTCCTGGACTACTCCCCAAGTGTTTTGTCATCCCACAGTTGGGAGAAAACAGAAACATAAAATGGTTTGGGTTGGAAGGGACATTCAAAGATCCCTAGTCTGTCCTACCCCCCACCATCAGCAGGGACATCTTCCACTAGGCCAAGCTGCTCAAAACTGCTGCAGGGCTGGTGAACAATGTGAGGCTCAG
>NW_008581782.1:0-301 GCF_000691845.1 Merops nubicus
TCCTGCAGCTGTCACAGCTTTCCAGCTGGTACAGGAGGAACCACTGGCGCTCTGGGAGTCACCAGCGCCTCAGATGTTCCCTGGCCTGCAGTGGCACCTGCCTGACGGGCATGTGGCTGTCACGTGGGACATTTCTCTTGGGTCGGCTTGTGGGAGTAGCTGGAGGATGGTCCTGCTCCTGCCAGTCTGTGCATCTGCCTGTTAGGCTGGAGGAATTTCGACAGACTGGCGAGCTGGGCCAAGAGGAACCTCATGCGGTTCAACAAGAACAAGTGCAGAGTCCTGCACCTGGGCCGGGGGA
>NW_008581782.1:744-955 GCF_000691845.1 Merops nubicus
TGGTCCCTGCGATAGGATGAGGGGCAATGGATACAAGGTGGAGCACAGGAAGTCCCATCTCAGCATGAGGAAGAAATTCTTTACTGTTAGGGTTCCAGAGCACTGGAACAGGCTCTCCAGGGAGGTTGTGGAGTCTCCTCCCTTGGAGACTTTCAAGACCCGTCCGGTTGTGTCCCTGTGTGAGCTGCCCCAGACTAGGTGGTCCTGCTCT
>NW_008581783.1:0-568 GCF_000691845.1 Merops nubicus
CGGCGGCAGCCTCCGCGTCCGCCACACAGCGTTCCTGCCTCTGTTCCGCAGCCGCTCTCGCCATGGCACCCGGAATCCGGCTCCTTTTGGGTTTGTTGCTGCCCTCCAGTTTCAAACCGACAGATGATTCCTTTTCCAGCCCATAAACATTTTGTGGCGTTGAGGGCTGAAGGAGCAGCCCCAGCTGGAGTAGAAGCACGCGTAAAACACTCCTGTGCGTGCTGCTGCCGTTCCCGGGTCGACTGCTCCGGGAGCTGGGCATCGTCTGGGCATCGTCTGGGTCTGTGGCAGGGCGCCGCCTAGCAGGTTGTCCCAGATACGCCGTCTGCTGCTTAAACGCAGATTAGTTTTGTAAAAGCATGTCTTAAAGCTCTCCTCCAGATGGAAATCAGGGAGTCCCTGGCTTTCCAGGGTCCTTTCCATACGTACAGCCAGGTTGCAAATGCATGATAAAAAAAACCCGGGCAGTTACCAGCAGTTGTGTTGCATGAGGTTGGAGGGATGCCAGCCATGCCCCTCTGCAGTGGCCTCTGGCCTCCTCGGGATGGTGGCAGCCCGTGCTGCGGGG
>NW_008581783.1:585-3332 GCF_000691845.1 Merops nubicus
GAGACTGTTGTTTTTATAGTTAGGTTATACACAGAAGGTAAATTGTCCTCTGTGTAGCGTTAACCCTTGTACCATTTGGATCACTGCATCGTTTCCATCCTTCTTTAAAAAAAGGAAGGAAAAACTCTTGCAGCTACTTTAAGAATGTTCTAGCTTCAGTCTTGGAAGGTCTGACTCAAATGAAAAGCACTAAAAATCATCAAGAATCTCAGAATTTATTTTTTTTAGTGCATTTGAAAGATTTTTCTATTGCTACTCAGTCTTACTCGAGGTGATCAAAAGTGAAGTCATTTGATTCAAAGAGTTCACATAAACCAAATTCCTTTTAAAGCTCTTCACCGACTACTGGAGTTAACACGACGATATTTTTGAGGCCGCTCTTAAAATTTCAGTTGGGAAACTCTTTCACCTTTGAGGCTTTCATCCTGAAATGAAGCTGGTGCAGGCGAGCCAGCAAGTTGTGGTAAGGATCAGAGTTTATGGCCATTACTAAAGAGAAGTAGCTCTTGTGGAATTGGAGCAGAGAATTATGGCTGTACTAAAAATCCCAGAAGTCGTCACTTTTCTTAGGGTGGAAACTTTGTGAACACACTTGCCCAAGTGGAAATGGAAGCGACATGAAGTTCTACTTTGTGCCCTCTTATTTGTATTAGCCCATGATCTGCACGCCCCCGATGCTGGTAATGTCATCTCTTGCCTTGGATCTTGGAAGAGCTGGTTTTTTATACACCCATTTTGTTCTTTGTTTTGGTGAAGTCTGGTGAAAGCATGAGTGTCTCTAAGCAAACAGTGGGAAAGGACTTGTGCTAGCTTATTAACAAGGGCATCTTGGCCTTCTCAAGGTTGTATTTTTCCTGTTATTTAGCTGTAGCGTGGAGCAACGCGTCTCCACCCTTTCCGTCATCACAGGGTTGCCCAGCGTCCCATGTGGCTCTCGGGAGCTTGCCCGGCCAACGCACATGGAGATACTGGCAAGGCATCTGGGTCACGCTGGGTCAGCGCTGGGGTTTTGTGTTCCCCCACCCTGGATGTCTGAAGAGAAGGAGTTTGCCAGCAGGCCGTGGTGGGCCGTGCGGTAGCGGTACCGCAGCCGGGTGAGCTCTGCTGCTCGGGTGCCTCCCTGCACAGCGGCGATGGGCAGCAGCGGGGCACCGCGCAAGGGCAGCGTTTGGGCTGAGCTGTTGCTATCTGTGCTGTTCACATTTGCTTTGGGGGCTGCAGGCTGCTTCACCAAGAGTCAGAAAGGCTTCAAGTGATACCAAAATGTAAAATAACATCATCTGTGCTCATTTCTCAAGCGCTGTAGTGCCTGGGAAGCGGAGCCTTCGACGTGGCTCCCGCCTGGGCTGGCAGGGGCTGAGCAAGGCAGCACGTCTGCAGGCTCTGCTGCGGCGGAGGCTCATCCCACCTCGAGTCACATTTCACATGGCACTCTGGTCCTTACAGATGCCTGTTAGCCTCCCTCAGGCAGGCAGGAACAGAAATCTCGAGCTGATTCCTTGTACCTGAGCTCTGCATCATCTCCTCACCGCCCAGGCCCTGAGGAGCTGTTGTCCTTCAGCTCAAGGTCTATGGATCAAAACATCTCGTGTGTGTTAGTGTCTATCTCCCTCTTGACTGTTCTCTGTGCTGGCATCCCAAAGGTGTAGCAATAGTACCACAGCCTATGGGGAGCCAGGACATCACTGCCGCTGAATGGGGCATCTGGTTTAGCAGCTCTTCAGTGAATTTATTCTGTAGAAAAGATGATGGGATATAAACCAAGTCAACCATATTTTTCTGCATGGAAAAATATGTCCAGGGAGAGGGGAAGCCTCTTGCAAATGCTGTGTTTCTGTCAGAGTCCAGGACAGCTTCCTGCAATAACTTATTTTCAGAGATTTTCAGTTGATACAAAACTGGTACTTTTCTCCCTAGAGCAGTTCAGATGTTAGTTTCCCTGTTTATAACCTAATTTAGCTGGGATCAAAATAAAGCTGTTACATTTGCATCTGCTGTACACTTAAAGTAGCTCATCTGAAATCACGTTTTTCTATCAGAAAGGAATTTTGACTGCCTCTATCCAAAACTGGCTTTAAAGTGTTTTCATTTTTTCCTAGGTTTGATTCCTTCTGCACACTTTGCATGTGCTTAAACATGAAAATAAACTGTTCCTTTGCCTGTGTGCAGGCGTTAGCAGCTCAGGACAGGCAGCCGTTTTGTTCTTCAGAAGAGCATCTTTCCAGGGCTGGGGTGGTGAGTGGGAGCATGTCCCAGAGCTCGGCGTTACCTCCATCGGACAGGCTGCTGGCAGTCCCTGCAAGCACTGCCGGGGCACAGGCTGGGCACGGCCTGCAGCAGATCCCCATCCTCAGAGCTCCTTTGAAGAGGCACGGGTGGGCGGCTGTGTTTCCCTGGGCAGTATTTAGCCATTCAAGACCACAGTCTGGGGAGGTTCCTCCAAAAAGCCTGGTCCAAAGGGCTTCCCCAGGAGGGACCGTTGTGCTGGAGCTCTGGAGTGCCAAGGAGAATCAGAATGTCTGAGCATAGCGGGTCTGAACATGAAAGAGCTCGTTTCAGTTTCTCATCGGACCTCCTTAAGCGTTGCGGTGTCTCCAGGCCGATGGGAAGTTTAGCTCTGCCGCCCTTGTTATCCCTGGTTTGACGTGGGAAATGCTTCTGTGTGAGCACAGAGACAGAGGCCTCTGGTGCTCGCTAAGCCTGTGACGAAGCGTGCCGTGAGCCGGGCGCTGTGGTCGCCCGCGGCC
>NW_008581784.1:0-925 GCF_000691845.1 Merops nubicus
TGGGACTGGCGGCATCGCTGTCAGTACCAAAATTGCATGCCTGGGGTCCCCTTCCCCATGCTTCTCCTGCTCCCCTCAATGCCAGGGATGCCACAGTGGGGCCACGGTGCCCACAGAAGGGGGACCAATCCCAGGTTGAGAACCTTTTGGCCCTGTCCCCCAGCCCAGTACCTCTGTCCCCATCGGTGCGCCCCGGGGATTTGGCGCGTGCCCGTCGGTCGGAAGCGGGGGGCTCCTGGCTGGGAGGGGGCCCGCGCTGGCTGGGGAAAAAAAAGAGGTTGACGAGAGTCTTGGAGCGGTGCAGCCCCGGGGGGGCCCCCCGTACCCCTTGTCCCTCCGGCTTCTCCTTCTTCCGCTTCTCCTCTGGTGACAGAGAGCCAGGGGCTGGGGTTGGTGTGGAGAGGCCAGGGAATGCCACACGAAATGGTGTTTGGGGCAGGGAATCTGGCGCAAGGGGTCTTCAGGGGCTATGGGGCTGGGCTTTCGAGTGCCCAGCAAAAGCCCCAGGAACAGGGCTGGGGCTACACAAGGCTAGAGAATGCCCAGGGCTGCTGGCCAGGGTTCCATATGGGCTGGGGGCTATAGGGTGTTAGGGTAGGGACCAGTGTGGGCTGGTGGTTATAGGGGGTTAGTGTAGGGACCAGGACTTGGCTATAGGACATCCAGGAGCAGGGACCAGGTATCCATGGGTGTCAGAGGCTACAGGATGTTCGGGGAGAGAACAGATTCCACGAAACGCAGAGGCTGAGCTGTGGGACTCCCAGGGCTGGGGGTGCAGGGTTGGAGGATGACTCCAGGCAGAGGTGACCCCCACACATGGGGCTGTGCCCCAGTGCCTACCAGCGACGGTGAGGTCACTCTGGGAGCGCGTGATGGGCTGCCGGGGCCGGCTCAGTGCCAGCAGCAGGGCCGTCTTGGGTGAGTG
>NW_008581785.1:0-499 GCF_000691845.1 Merops nubicus
TATCATTTTTGTTGGGCCTAGTCATTGCAGAACAACCTCAGGCACCCTCAGTTTGCTGACAGCAAACTTCTTCTGCTTCCCACCCCTAGTTCCACTTATTCACTGAGTAGCACCCTGAACCTCTGAGTCCCCCAGGATTCCACAGATACCCCCCAGCCAATACTGTCAACGCACTCCACAGACATCTGCAGATGTTCCAGGCCCCTCAAGACCCCCACTGAGACCCTCCTGGAACTGGGCACATGGCTCTGCACCTGAGCCCAGGGAAGAAGTGCCCCAGATATTGGATCAGCCTAGAAAGAGATGTAAAAAAAAAAAAATAATAAAAAGACAATATTTTATTAAATTTTACATTTTCTCATTATGAGTAAGGAAAGGACAGGACAATTTTTCCCAAGGGAAATATAAATTGTTAAGGAAAAATGAGTTATATCCTGTCAAAGCTCAGCCTGCCTTTGGTGGTGGCACTAGTTGTGCCACCTCATCACCATAATTATTC
>NW_008581786.1:0-268 GCF_000691845.1 Merops nubicus
TATATATATATATATATATATTTAATACTGACAACTCTGGTCTTACGCTAAGACTTGAGAGGCAAGGTTCTTCTCACTTACACAGGACCACAGATGGCATAAGCCCGTTGCTTTCGGTGGGACTGGAAGGTCCATCAGCCGTGTCCTTGAGTGGAATGTGGCCCCAACACGCCGGGCTCCAGCCAGCCAGTTACTCCTTGCAGGCAGCCTCCCAGGCCGGCTCTCAATCCAGGCGCTGCTGCTGAGGCCGGGCTGCTGCCGCGCCAGG
>NW_008581786.1:299-4544 GCF_000691845.1 Merops nubicus
GTGCAGGTCTTAGCTTAGCTTCTGGGGCTTCTTTTTTTCCTTTGTTTTACTACCTCTCATTTTTTTTAATTTATTGAACATGCTTCAAATAGCAAGTCTGGGGAATTTTTTTAATCATTCTTTTTACTTGAAACCTGTGTGCTTTTTTTGGAGATATATATACGGAAAATTTAATGAACTGTTTCTTAAACTCATTTGGTTTTGTAATTTATATAGAATTCAGGAGATGATTAAAAGGGCTATTCTCTATTCCCTATGCAAATATTTTAACTGTTGTAGTGTTTGACAAAATGGGATCTAAAAAAAAATCTGCAAAGTGGAAAACAAATCTGTTTACAGTGGCGTTGCTGACTATCCTACCATATTCAGCACTTTTAAATATTGTTATTTATGAAAATGTAGTTTAAAATGCAAGACAAAAATATTTATAAATGTTTCTTTTAATAAATACCTGTTTTGTCTGAAAGTGTTATTGTGTTATGACAACTTAATTCATGTTGGTTAGCTACTTACCACTATGAATAAAATATCTAAATATTATACTTATAGAATAATAGCTATGATGTTTACAAATTCTGAGGGGGAAAAATTCAGCGAGAAAGGACTGCCTCCTTCTACTGTGAAATACTGTTAGAAAAAAATGAATTTTTTCTGGCTCTTTTTCTGAATTGGAATTTAACTATAGTCCTACATATGTCTAGTATCTTTTGATTACATTTATATTTTCTGTGGTACTAAACATATACAGCATCGTATATGTATATATTTACATAGTGTAATTTCAAGTTTGTTGGTGTTTGAGGCACAAAACATTCAGGCCACACATCTAAACAATGTGTAAGAGACAAAACTGCATGCATAAGTCTTTACAAATGTAGACCTGAATGTTCTTAATGTTACTATCTGATGGTGACCTGCTAGTAATAAGCTATCTTTATAAGATATTTCACACAGGTAGAAGTTCTTGTCAACATCGACAAGTCGTCCTTTCGAGGACAGTTTTAAAGCTAAATGTGTGGGCCCTAAAATACTATCTTGATTCCTAGCTTAAGATTCCAACATCTGTATTTGGAAACTGTTACATCATTTTTAAAAATATTACACTGATCTTCAGTGTAATATTGCAATGAAATCACGTTCAAAATTTCTTGGTTTAAATCCTCTATTTGGAGGGATTTACAAATTGAACATAACATGGAGTTTCTTTCTTAGAGCAAATGCTCATATTAAAATGTTTAATATACATTTCGTCAATCAGCTTGGGTTTCCCAAATTTTTTAATAAAAAATGGATATGGTCCAAACGGACAAATCATGGTGTAACATGATATCATTGCCTATCATACATTTCTTTGAAGATAAGTTGTAAAACAGTCAAGCTATTGAACTGATCTTTTGTGCATGCAGTGTACAATACATTTTGAAAAACTGCCTAAATACACCTATTCTATAGCCTGGAATAAAATAAGTATGTATTTAACTTGTACTTCAGTTTTTCATGAGAATGTATATAGCAAGTGCACTACAGAAAGTGAATTATGTTTTTGTCACCTTTTGCCCACTGTTTATAATCCTTTCTGCCAAATAGCCACAAAGCAGCAGAGCACTTGTGTACACTCCTGACCTCTAGGTTTCAAAGAAACTGAATATATATTGTATTATGCATGTGTTCAACTTAGCTGTTTACAGTCACCTTTCATGTGTCTGAGCTGAAAGTAGTTTGGGATACCCCAGGATAAAACAAACCCCACAGACAGCATCACGTGACACAGGACTGTATGACACACGGTATGAAAGAGACTAAAGGTGTGATGGAGAAAAGACAGGTTGGTGACACAGATGCAGGTTAACTGGCCGAGTCCAGGCAGAACAGTACCATGGCAATGTGGCCATAGCACTTCTGGGTCCACAGACCATCCACAGCTCACTTGAGCACCTGCAGAGTTCACATCATCCATTTGCAGGGAAACAGAGAGTAAACACAAACCAGACTTAGGGTAGTAATAGCTCTGTTTTAAATTAAAAGCATGCTACAGTGTCTGCTAGGCTGTAGTCTAAACCAAGCCAGCAAAGAACTACACTCTCCCTTAAACAGCCAGTGTTTAATCTGTCATCTCATGCCAAACTTGCTCTGCTAGGCAGCAAATTCCATCACAGGGAGCATCTGCCTGTGGAACCGTTACCTAAAAAAGGTAGGAGGCTCTTTATCGTCGAGAGCAGCTTGCTGGACTGACCACCCTGTGAGCCCACTCCTCAGCTTCTGCATGCACCAAGTGCTTGCGAAAGCCATTTAGCATAAGCATTCCACAACACCAATTCAAAAGCAGTCAAAGCTAAATCAAGAAAGTCTCTTAATTTCAGTGACCCTCTACACCACAAGGAGCAAAGCTTACATGATTTGAACCATGTCTAACCACCAACTGCTGTTATGTTTGGAGTGACCCAAGAGTAGCACGGTAGCACATCCTGGGACAAGGCTGCAGTGACAAAGGTCCACTCATGTTCACCAATACCCTGAGCATATTCGCAGTGACAAAACATCAGCTCCATTCACATAGTTCTGAATACTTCCGCCAACAGCAGGAGTGACAGTTGAGGAATGAAAGAATAAAGCAGTAACAGTGCCAAAATCAGCTGGAAAAAAACAGACGTAAACATTGTCTGCATACTATTTTAATGTTATATCAAAAGACAGATTTTTTCCCCTTCCTTTATTCGTAAACTCACTCTTTAGAATATCATCCGTCCAATTTAAAACCACAGAAACACAGAATGTTAGGAGTTGGAAGGAACCTCTGGAGATCATCGAGTCCAACCCCCTTGTATCCAAAACAAGGATACAATTTAGGTGATTCAAAGGCAGACCATCAGTCATTGTGTAACGCTACCGTTTTTCTTTTCAAAAGCTTTACATTAAATCACCCCTTACCCTAAATTTTCTGAGCTCTGCGTCCTCCTTTCATGAGCAAGGTTCACAGTGCTGTTAAGACCCCTGCAATTTCTTCCTCTGTTACAGAGCACCAAAACATTTGGTCTATCTGATAACTTTTCCCTTACCCTTCTGAAAAAAGGCTTCAGGGAGCTTCATGGGCAGGCAGCAGTGAGTGCAAGGAAAGCTCTCCTTGGGTGAGATTTCCTAAGCAACAACCTGGGCTGTTTCCCAGCACCAAACTGCACAAACTGTATGTATGTCTGTTCTCCACAGAGCTCTTCAAGTGTGATTTTACTTAGAATTTATTGCTACAGTGTATTTTGCCAATAAAACTTATTCAAAGTGGTACATTTACAATCATGGGGAAATGTTTTTATCCGACAATTCATTTTAATGTTTAACATTCTTTATAACAAATTCTCACGTTGACTATATTGCCTTTGGATTTCCACAATGGAAGAAAACTTCCAAGTTTTCATTTCTGACTACAAAAACTATTTAGGTGTGGAAGTATTACTTTTGCTTTTGATACATTCATGAAAATAACAATTTACTGATGTATCCATACTGTATTCCACCTGTGTAATTTAGTTGTAAAGCATGAATACCCAGTTCTGTTAAGACATGACAAGACAGGACAGCAAAACCCTGACTTTGATTCCTCCAGTGATTGTAAAGTAAAATAACACCTAATATAAAGTTCTATGGATAGTTGCACATTTTTCTAATAAAGTATATTCTTCAAACTGTTTTGAGCTTAGCTGAGAATCTCATTAATGGTCTTATTTAAATCAAGGTTACCATGCCACCTTGTCTACATGCCACAGGAGACTTGTCAAGGTCATCCCAGAACATCCACAACATCGCATTTAACAAATAACATCTCCACTGCCTTCCAGTTTAAAACTTAATGTGAGACACTGTACTCGGGTCTGTATTTTGTAAATGGGTCTCACCCTGTTCCGGCACTAACCTCTGAAGCAAAGGCTCTTTCAATTGCACTTTTCTCATCTTCTGACAACAGATTGCCTTTCCTACAAATGCTTAATTTTGGACCTGCTTTTACCGACGAGGCATCCTCCCACAGGTGTTTGCATCTTCCTCCCCAGCGTGTCTTAATTCTAAAAATTTCTGAAAATTCTGGCGAGGTTTGGGAGGTTCGGGCTTCTAATGCATTTTTTTTGTCAGAATGACTGGAAAAAAAAATCAAAACCACCAGCTGCCCCGCCCCGTGCGGGGAAGATCCCGCGCCTCGCCGGGAAGCGCAAGGCCCTGCCCCGGCCTCAGCGGCCACCGCCCCGCGCCACTGAACCG
>NW_008581787.1:0-1670 GCF_000691845.1 Merops nubicus
CACGGAGCACCCGCCGATGGTCCCTCCACAGCCACATCCTCTCTGCCACTTCAACGCTTTGTCGAGATATATAATATTCACGCCGCTGCCTATTGTCCAGATTCCAGCTTTTTCAGTTAGAAAGAAAATCCACATTACTAGAAGCTGATTGCGTGTGTCCCTATAATTTTCCATCCCTCTGTTCGTCTTTTTGGAGGCTTTAATTCCCGGCAATAAGCGCTAGCTACTCTGCCCGCAGAAGCCGTAGGGAAAATTGCTTCACCGCTTCACCGATTCCCGGGGAAGGGAAGGAAAGGAAGAACACGGTGTGTTTAAGCCCATTCCGTTCTGAGGGCGAAAACAGCTTCCCCTCTTCAGCCCCCAAAAACTCACGGGTGAGGAGCGCTGCCCGCCAACGAATCCACTAACTCCAAAACCAAACCAAATTCCCCACCTCGTTTGAGGTTTGAACACCAAAGACGAGCTCCTCTGGCGCGGTTCTGTCGAAGACAAACGCGGTGGGGCTTAAGAGGAAAAAAAACTGGCGCAGGGTTGGGGTGCCAGGTGCGCCCCGGCCCCTCCCGCAGTTAGGTACCCCCAAAAGGGAGCTGGAAACCCCCGCGCTGCCGCCGCTCCTCGCCCCTGCCATCCGCTGCTCCCGCATTCCCCAAACACAGCTCATTTCCCATTCCCGACACCCTGAATTACACCCCGCCAGGGAAACGGTTATTTGTAAACAGACCGAAAATAAGCAGCCAGTGCACACCAGCTACCTGCACCTTCCCTGTGATTGCCCGTGAGGAAAATCAAGGCACATGCATTGGGGATGAAAGGCAGAGTGGGACACCGGGGATGCCAACGTCTTTCAGCCTGAAATTCAGATTTAGGCAGAGGAGGAAAAGCCACCGCCGACACGGGAATATAGCTCCCGACAAAAGGCATGGCGACTGGATGAATTTATCGCGGAGCCGAAATGACCCCTGTGCCACCTCCGTGGCTCTGCAGGCGAGCTGAGCCGGGCAGGAGCCGGGGCACTCCTCGGAGCCGCGGCGCGTTAGCTCTGCCCGGCTTCCCCCGGTCCAAGGCTTCTCCTGCCAAATAAAACGAGCCGAGCAATCAGCTTACCGGGGAGGCATCCCTCTGAGGACAGGGCAGTAAACGCGATGAGACCGAGCAGTCAAAAAAAGCACAGCTCAGGCGATTTAAAGATCAATGTCAAATTGTATAATATAAAATCCTTCTGCTGGGGGAAAAAGCTTAGCACGCTCCTTAGACCTGGCGTTTGGTCTCCTCCAGCAAAACCGCCCCAAAACATAGCGAGGGAGAAGGATGGTGGGCACAATCCCCGGCGCATCGCAAGGGCCGGGATTTGGCGTTATTTCGCCTCCGATCCGGCCCTTTCCGGGCATGGAGGGCTGTTAATTCCTCATCTTCTTGCATTTGCTAGATGAGGTAGGAAGCTTAGCTTCCTTGGCTAGGAATATTTCTCCTCTAAATATTTCTCCTCTACCCCCTTCTTTTTCTTTTCTTTTTTTCCCCTTTTCTTTTCCCTCGTCCCGCTCCGAAAATTCTCCGCCGATAATCCCCTAAAGGCCCAGCCCCTGGGAGAGGAGAAGCTGGGGCGATGCCTTCTCCTTCCCTTTGCCGGGCACCCGCATCCTCCTTCAGCCCCGGCCCCACTCCCCCCACCT